>NC_064287.1:13924637-14012372 GCF_019186545.1 Solanum stenotomum
CTGGGGCTAACTCTATTCCTGACATTTTCCAATATAGTACTAATGATTTGTCTATATTTCTATCATTTATTGCTACAGAGTAATTAGCACTTATTATGAATTTAAATTTTTGATATATGAGATTTCCTTTTACTGCACTTATAATACTTCTTTCTATTGGTTCTATAATTCTGTCATCAGCTAAATATATTTCTATTGGTGTATCTATTCCATCTCTAAAACAAGCTTTTATTAATATTTCTATTCCCCCTAGATGTACGTATTTTATGGGTTCTTTCGCTTTAATTTCTTGTATTTCTTTATTTATTATTCGTTTGTTTATTATAGGTATTCTTGCTTTTCCTTGAGTATATTTGCAATCTATTATATGTTCTTTTTGACTTACTACGTAGTATTCTTCCTTTTGTCTTTTAAATATATTTCTTATTAATGGTACTTGGAATATTTTTTCTACGCTGAGATCTAACTCTTTTCCTTTTATTTGTTCAAATATATTAAGATCAAAAATTACTTTTTGTTCTGTAGATTCTTCATTTGTATATTCATCTTTCTTTATTATTTTCACTTCTTTTTCAGTCATTATATTCTTCTTCAATTTCAGACTGTTCATTTTCAAGTTCGTATATGCTATCATCGCTTTCTAATTCGTAGTATATATAATCTATTTGTGTATATATCTCTTCATTAATTATTATTTCTGATACTTGTTTTTGTTTTGGATTTTTTGGTAATTTACAATCTTTAGCTAAATGTCCTAGTTTTCCACAATTATAACATGTACATTCTGATATTTTTCTTTTTGGTCTAAAAGGTCTTTTTGCTTTAGTATTTTTTACATAATATCTCCTTCTTGGTCTTTTATATTTATACTGGGATTTATATTTTTTATACTGTCCTGGTTTCCTGTATTTCTTTTTATAATAATTATCATTGCATCCAAATTGGGGTGCTATCTTATCTTTACAGCATGCTAAATTTCTAATTATTGTTTTTTCCATTTTCATTTCTTCTCTATATTTTTCACATATTTCTGAGTACCATTTCTGTAAATATCTCATTCTCGCTCCTAGTGTATCTTGTAATCCTGCTTCATTCCAATCTTTTATTATTTTAGAACTAAATGGTTCTGGTAATTTTGTAAAATATAATTTTCTTATCTCTTTTGCATCTTCTGCATTGTATGTTCCTTTATAATAATATTCTCTAAATACGCATATGTATTCATCTATGTAACACATATTACATAGTGCTAATTTTAACATTAAATTTCTATTTAACTGTTTTTCTTTATCATATACAGCAAAAAATATAAAGTTGCAAATATGGGATAAAATATTAACTATAGAAGATATATATAGTTATGAATTTATAAATAAAGATATGCTTCTAGGAATGCCATTTTTAGAAAAATTATATCCACATATAATAACAAAAACACATTGGTGGTTTACCACACCATGTAAACAAAAGATAGGAGCTAAACGAGTAAGTAATAAAAATAGAAAACCTACACCATGGATTAAAGGAAGTGAAAAAATAACCCAAAAACTAGAAAATATTAAAGAGAGCACTCCTAATATAGAATTAATAATATTTTCGATAGATAAATTAAAAATAATCCAAGAAAAATTAGAGATATTATATAGTGAAGATCCCCTGAAAGGATGGGAAAAACACCAAACAAAAATAAAAATTGAACTAATTGATGAAAATAGCATAATTACCCAAAAACCATTAAAATATAATTTTGCAGATTTAGCAGAATTTAAAATGCACATAAAAGAGTTATTAGAAAATAAATATATCCAAGAAAGTAATAGTAAACATACAAGTCCAGCATTTATAGTAAATAAACATAGTGAACAAAAGAGAGGAAAAAGTCGTATGCTTATTGACTACAGAAATCTAAATGCAAAGACAAAGACATATAATTACCCCATACCAAACAAAATATTAAAAGTAAGACAGATACAAGGCTACAACTATTTTAGTAAATTTGATTGTAAATCAGGATTTTATCACCTAAAACTAGAAGAAGAATCTAAAAAATTAACAGCTTTTACAGTACCACGAGGATTCTATGAATGGAATGTACTACCTTTTGGATATAAAAATGCACCAAGTAGATACCAACATTTTATGGATAATTATTTCAACCAATTAGAAAATTGCATAGTATACATAGATGATATACTCTTATATTCAAGGACAGAAGAAGACCATATCAAATTATTAGAAAAATTTATACATATTATAACATACTCAGGAATAAATCTAAGTAAGAAAAAAGCAGAAATAATGAAAAACCAAATAGAATTTTTAGGAATACAAATATATAAGAATGGTATAAAAATGCAAAACCATATAGTACAAAAGATAATAAACTCTGAAGAACTAATAGATACTAAAAAGAAATTACAATCATTTTTAGGATTAGTAAATCAGGTAAGAGAATATATACCTAATTTAGCAGAAAATCTAAAACCTCTGCACAAAAAACTAAAGAAGGATGTAGAATATTATTTTGATAAAAAGGACCAAGAACAAATACAGAAAATAAAATCATTATGTAAGAAGTTACCTAAATTATATTTTCCAGATGAAAATAAAAAATTTATATACATAGTAGAATCAGACGCTAGTGAAATAAGTTATGGAGGAATACTAAAGTATAAATATGATAAAGAAAAAATAGAACACCATTGTAGATATTACTCAGGTACGTTTACAAATCCTGAAATAAAATGGGAAATAAATAGAAAAGAATTATATGCACTATATAAATGTTTATTAGCTTTTGAACGATATATCGTATACAATAAGTTTATTGTAAGAACAGATAATACGCAGGTAAAATGGTGGATTACAAGGAAGATACAAGATTCAGTAACAACAAAAGAAATACGAAGACTAGTATTAAATATACAGAATTTTACATTTACAATAGAAGTAATAAGTGCTAACAAAAATGTCATTGCAGACTACATATCAAGACAAAGCTACACAGACGGATCTAGACAAAGATGAAAAAAATATTCAATGCTATAGCAATGCTTTGTACAAAGATAGATAATATGGATAAAGAGATACAAAAAATGAAAGGTCAGCAGCATGACGGTAAATATGCGGAGCTAAGTCGATCGGAAGACTTAAAAATTCCAGAGCTAGAAGGTGACGTTGGGAAACACCGAAAAACCCAAGCTAACAATTTGTTACATGCAGCTACAGGTAGCACATCATCTACAAAAGAGGAGAAAAGATATGTCAATACAAATATGAACAAGATATTCGAAAAACCATTTATACCCAAAAAACAAAATCCCGTATTTGTACCACCTCAAATAAATACCTATAAGGAAAGTCTAAACCAGGACAAAAAGACCTATAACCATATAACCAGAGCATATATAGAAAATATCCACAAAACACAAATCTTTTTAAATAAAAACCCCAGATCAAAAACTACCCAAAATCCACATGAAGATTATATTACTCAAACTTTGCAAGGATATAATAAGCTAATCGCTTTACCAAAGACAAATGCAAACCTAATAGCAACTTGCTGTAACTATGGATTATTGAACACAGTATATACCCAAACTGGAGATGAAATAGCTACGATACCAGAATTACATAAAGCATTCATGAACTACAAGAGAATAACTAAAGGAACTTTGTTTTATATAAAGTTTTATTCAGCACCAGCAGAAATACTTTACGACGAAATAAAACCAATTATACAAGTTATAAAGATTGGACTAACTAGAGAAATGATTATACCGGAAAAAATAGAGGAGCAAGAAGAGATACAAAAAGTAGAGATACCAGCATTCTATGCAGGAAAAAGGATTATTGGAATAGCTACTATACTGAATGAGTTAACATCTAATTATTTGAACAACAATTCAATATGGAGTTATTATTCACGAGAACAAACAATAATATATTCGAATTGTCGAGAATTTAGAGCAGCAGATATGGAAGAACTCAGGTAATGGGCATTAAGTCTGTTAAAACCTGAGCAACAACCTACAACAAGGGCTATAAGGAAGGACTTTATCTCATCGGAAATAATGACCAGATACTGCAAAACTATTGGCCATAAATATCCAGATCATCAATGTTCCAAATGTCAAGGCGAAGATAACGTGATCCCAGACGTACAGCTAGAGTAAGAACAAGAAGTGACAAGACCGACAAGATACTACTTTATGAAAAGAAAAGCTAGTAGTAACGTGTTAAGTTAGAAATATTATAAGAAAAGTTGTTTGTCATTTTGTAAAGATAGGAATCTTATTAGTACAGATGTAAAGAAGCACTAACGTGCTAGTCTAGGAATAGTAATAAGGTGTAAAGTAACTATAGTTAGGTGTAAAGTAATCATAGTAGGAATAAAGTAACCATAGTAAGGTTACTTATATGTGTATAAATAGGTAGCCATTATGGCAGATAGAGGTAAGACTTTCTACAAGGAAAGCAAGCCTCCTTGTAAACAAAAATATTTTCTCAAATAAAAATCTAAAGTTTCAATTAAACTATGGATCCAAATATTGAAGATACTACTCAGGTATACACATTTATGATTATGCATAACTAAATTTATTAATTCCTGAATATCATAGTAATGATAGAATATATTTATATTAGTTATTATATACTAGAATTATTATCAGATGTTTTCTAGTTTGTTAACATGAGGAAAGAAAGGAAAACTTCTAGACTATGACATCCTAAAGTTGAAACCATAGGCATGAGAAGCCGTGAGGGGAGTAAACATAGTTGAGGCAGTGTTAGGAACAAAATACTTTCGAAAGTACGATGTTAACAGTGACAGGAAAACATGTTGAAAATAATCTAGTTTATAGTAATCTAATATGAATAATATTCGCTAAGACTATGGTATAAGGGAATTATTGTAATGACTTGAAAAGTTGACTTTGGTCAACCTTCTTGGAAGTCGTGCTCAGATGAAAATTCTGACAGCTAGGTTAGCTTCGGAATATTGATTTTGGTCTAGAACGACCTTTTGTTCACTTCCCGAGACTTTAGATGGCAATTGTGGAATCTGGTTCAAAACGATACTGGGTGTGGGACCCACTTTTCATCGAAGCGAGCTCCAAATGGAAATTCCGCCTTCACCGTTGAGTCCGAAATATCGTTTCCAATCAGATTCCATATAAGGTTTGTATTTTTCCGACTCCGAACGAGTCCGAAACATCGAAATTTAAGTTTGAAGGGTTGTAGAATTTTGACGCGGCGGTGACGTGGCAGAGCCACGTGACGACACGTGGCAGAGGAGTGAAATCTGGAAATTTCCAGAATTTAAAAACGAAATTCGTCCATTTTTTTTGTTCAACTTCAACTCAAGATTGCTCCTTCATTTTGAATCCAAATTAAGTGATTCAAAAGGCAAACTTCAAGAGAATTTCGAGGGGAATCTAGCGGTGATCTCGGAAACGCGAGGGGAGGCTTCGTTTGAGGTAAGAAATCAATTTTAGCCACTGCCAGGGTGATTTTCCGGATTGAATTGTTGTTGAATTTTGAATTGTGAGATCTTGATCATCTTAGGTCCGTTTTGAGTCATTCTTGTGGCTAACTTGTAGAGTTTTTCGCAAGGATCGTCGTGGTATAATCTGTTTGGGTTGAAAGGGTCTCGTTTTTCCGAAAATTGGTGATCAAGGGGCTGCCCTTTTTAATTATTGTGGCTGATTTGCGGTGTTGTAGGCATCTGTTTGTGCTAAAATTTTGGGGTATTAGTTTAGTAAGGTATTTGGGACGTTTCCACGGATTCGATTTTGAGATTCTAATTGTGGGCCCCACAATCCCGTTTTATACCCGATTTTGGGTCCGTCTCCGAAAAATATAATTTTAGTGTCAATATATTCGTAATGACGAGGTGATTAACCTTTTGTTAGTGGGGAAGCATTTGGAGACCGTTCGGAGAGGAAAAGATCCGGTACCGTGAGTTGGAGCACGCGTGATCGGCTTTCAGGTAGGCTATGGTTTTCTCTCGTGAGATTGAGCATGTTTAGGCATTTGTTTATTGATTTGCTTGAGTATGGAGGGGTTCGGGTGTCGAGCATGCTAAATTTCTATAATTCCTGCCTTAGACCTTATTTCGGGAAAGTGTTGGATTATGACAGCATGTCTCTTGATATTATTGAATATCCATATCTGGTGGTGTATATGATAATATTGATTTGAAGTATGTTTGGCCTTAGTCTAGGCTTAGACTAGTGTTGCCATAGACTTGCGAGATTTCGGATGTCGTTGGGCAGTAGAACTTTTTCCGACGTCGTTTCGGACGGTTAGCTCCTTGTAGACTGATATAGCAGACTTGAGTCTGATAGTCGGTAACTCAGCTTATGACCTTGTATCCATAATGCCCTGCTTTTATATCGGCTACAAATACCCGGTTAAAGTCCGTGGTCTAGCTTACTCATTATTGGATACTTCCTCGGCGATTTGGGGTATATGAGGGTCGGACTAAAAGGATTATTTATGGTAATCGGTTTGGTGATATTTCCCGCGACGGATGGTTGGATATTGATTCTTAGCTACAGTACCCGGTTAGAGTCCGTGGTCCAGCTTACTTATTCCAGGTTTAGCTACAGTACCCGGTTCGAGTCCGTGGTCCAGCTTACCTGTGATCTGGTTTCAGCTACAGTACCCGGTTAGAGTCCGTGGTCCAGCTCATTTATGTCCAGGCTTAGCTACAGTACCCGGTTCGAGTCCGTGGTCCAGCTTACCTGTGATCTGGTTTCAGCTACAGTACCCGGTTAGAGTCCGTGGTCCAGCTCATTTATGTCCAGGCTTAGCTACAGTACCCGGTTCGAGTCCGTGGTCCAGCTTACCTGTGATCTGGTTTCAGCTACAGTACCCGGTTAGAGTCCGTGGTCCAGCTCATTTATGTCCAGGCTTAGCTACAGTACCCGGTTCGAGTCCGTGGTCCAGCTTACCTGTGATCTGGTTTCAGCTACAGTACCCGGTTAGAGTCCGTGGTCCAGCTCATTTATGTCCAGGCTTAGCTACAGTACCCGGTTCGAGTCCGTGGTCCAGCTTACCTGTGATCTGGTTTCAGCTACAGTACCCGGTTAGAGTCCGTGGTCCAGCTCATTTATGTCCAGGCTTAGCTACAGTACCCGGTTCGAGTCCGTGGTCCAGCTTACCTGTGATCTGGTTTCAGCTACAGTACCCGGTTAGAGTCCGTGGTCCAGCTCATTTATGTCCAGGCTTAGCTACAGTACCCGGTTCGAGTCCGTGGTCCAGCTTACCTGTGATCTGGTTTCAGCTACAGTACCCGGTTAGAGTCCGTGGTCCAGCTCATTTATGTCCAGGCTTAGCTACAGTACCCGGTTCGAGTCCGTGGTCCAGCTTACCTGTGATCTGGTTTTAGCTACAGCACCCGGTTAGAGTCCGTGGTCCAGCTCACTTATGTCCAGGCTTAGCTACAGTACCCGGTTCGAGTCCGTGGTCCAGCTTACCTGTGATCTGATTTCAGCTACAGCACCCGGTTCGAGTCCGTGGTCCAGCCCACCCGTGCCCGACCTTTGGCTACAGCACCCGGTTCGAGTCCGTGGTCCAGCCCATATAGGTTGACTCATTAGCTATAGTACCCGGTTCGAGTCCGTGGTCCAGCTTGCACGTGGTGTATTCCCAATTCCTCACTAAAGCTTCAGTTTAGTCTTGATTACTCTCATCTGTAGGTTGAGGTTTTGGAGGTTGGAGAGATTCCGGTTAAAGTCCGGGACGTAATGAGATCTTGGAATATGATTGGGAATGGTTCAGTTAAAAGTCCGGAAATTGGTAATATTGTGATAGACCTTCTAGCTCCATTATTTTACTTCAACTGCCGGTCCATCTGCCGGGCTTATGGGGGTCCGTGCAGGTGGTTTCTTTTATTGTGCACGAGCGTACCCGTCGGGTTTATGGGAGCCCGGCGGAGTTAGTTAGATTGCTTGTCTTTGTTGCCTGTACGCTCGTGTACATACCCCCATTTACTACTCTTTGCACTTGATGTGACCCTTTATTCGCATTTCAGTTTACTTTTGCTTATCTTGCTCAGTCGGCTGATGATGCCTACTGGGTACCTGTTGTTTTGGTACTCATGCTACGCTCTGCATCTATTTTGTGATGCAGGTCCGAGCACTAGTAGCCAGCGTTGATCGAGCTTGAAGTAGACTTATCTGGAGACGAGGGTGAGCACACGGCGTTTTGTACTATCTCAGTCTCCATCAGTATATATAGACTTGTCTTTTTCCTTTCGAGACAGTCTAGTCTCTGTTGTCCAGTTTTTGGACTTGTACTCATTTTGTAGTAGCTCTGTACTAGTGACTTTCAGGTTCTGGGAGGGATCTTTATTTGTATATATGTTTTTGGTTTGCTTCTGCCTGTTTATATTGTTATTTGCCTACTCTTGTTTAATTTCTACCCTCAGACCCATTACTTGTTGTTCCGGGTTACGGGTTGGCTTACCTGCTGGTGGGTTATAGTAGGTGCCATCATGACTTGATAAATCGGGTCGTGACAATTATGTTTGGAAATTATTATGTCTAATTTGCATGACGAAATTATATTAGCATATAAAACATTGATCCTGTATATACTCAAAAATATAAGAGTCATTGATCTAAGAAAGATAATATGGAATAAAATATTTGAAGAAGAAGAAGAAGAATTAATGAACCAAGAATGGTATGAATTCGAACTAGATAAAGTAGAAATAGAAATGTTAAAATTTAACTTAAGTGATTTAGAAATCCAGAATACTGATTAATGATAAATCAAGAATACTTAGAATATTGGCAACAAACTATAATAAATATTACTTTATTAAGCAATTTAATAAAAGAAAATATAGAAGTATTCCAACAAACTCATGACATACAAAACATAGAATATATATTAGAAAATATAAAAGAAATTATTAGATTAATTCCTTTAGAAAAAATACATTATGAACAAATAAATTCATAATAAATTCATAATTTATATATGAACGGACCCCCCCCCCCCCCCCAAAAAAAAATTGGTATCAGAGCTAAGTAATAAAAGATAAGATGAACGATAACGAAGATCATAAGCATGAAATAATCCGAAAAGTTATAATAAATAGAAAAGAATTAAAACATAAACAAGAAAGACTTCAATACAATATATATGCAGGAGTATGTCAAAAATCTATACTAGCTCAAAGAAAAGTAATATTTAAACTACAACATGAAATATCAAGATTAGAATATAAATTAAAACATAATCTTAAATGAATAAAGAAGAATTTGCTATAGAAGAAAAAACTTATGAAAATCCGAAAGGATTAAAAATAAAAATAATATTTTCAAACTTAGGAAGAAGATATAAAAAAATAGGTGAACATCTATATTTAATGATAGAAAAAGAAACAGTAAAATTAGAAGATAGTCTAACTGCCATGGTACGTATAGCTAAAGAAAATGAAGAAATAGATAAGAAAAAAGAAATAGATATGATAAAACAACAAGCAAAATTAGAAATACAACAAATTGAAGAAGCAAAAAATGATAAAATAATTGCGTTAGAAAAAGAACTAAATATGCTTAAAGAATTATATGTAGCCAAACAAAAAGAAAAAGAAATAGAAACAGAATTAAAAATGGAAATAGAAAAATTGAAAGAAAAATTAAACCCAGATATAAGAGTTGATAATGTTGATATAAAAGATGAAAATTGCTCAGAACAAGGTTCAGATATAAGTGAAACATATACTGAAATACTAGAAAAAATAAAAGAAACCGAAATAGTTGATAATACAATAGAAATAAATACAGAAGAAATAAAAAATGAAGCAAGTACAAGTACAAAAGTAAAAAACCCAAAAACATTAAGTCCGGAATATTATACGGTTAGTTATGAAGAAACTGATAGATATAACAGTCTATGGGATAAACGATTAAACAAAGAAATAAATAAAAAATGGAAACCATCTACAACATCACGAAATAATGGTTTTCTAGATTTAGATTGTGTAGCAGACATAAATAAAACAATACAATTATGGATAAGATATATATCAAAACAGCTAATAGATAATAAAATTACATTGACTGAAGTACCAGGATATATAGAAAGAACATTAATAGGAACGGTAAAATTATGGCTACAAAATTTAGAAGAAGAAAGTACAAAAATATTAAGAAATAATAAGGCAATAGACGGAGAAATTGCAACTACACCAATCGACATATTAAATAAATATGAATTAGCTATAAGAAATGAATTTAGTAGTACAACTACAGAAGTAGAAGAACAAAATAAAGAAAAACAGTTAAATAGAAATTTAATGTTAAAATTAGCAATATGTAATATGTGTTACATAGATGAATACACATGCGTATTTAGAGAATATTATTATAAAGGAACATACAATGCAGAAGAAGCAAAAGAGATAAGAAAATTATATTTTACAAAATTACCAGAACCATTTAGTTCTAAAATAATAAAAGATTGGAATGAAGCAGGATTACAAGATACACTAGGAGCGAGAATGAGATATTTACAGAAATGGTACTCAGAAATATGTGAAAAATATAGAGAAGAAATGAAAATGGAAAAAACAATAATTAGAAATTTAGCATGCTGTAAAGATAAGATAGCACCCCAATTTGGATGCAATGATAATTATTATAAAAAGAAATACAGGAAACCAGGACAGTATAAAAAATATAAATCCCAGTATAAATATAAAAGACCAAGAAGGAGATATTATGTAAAAAATACTAAAGCAAAAAGACCTTTTAGACCAAAAAGAAAAATATCAGAATGTACATGTTATAATTGTGGAAAACTAGGACATTTAGCTAAAGATTGTAAATTACCAAAAAATCCAAAACAAAAACAAGTATCAGAAATAATAATTAATGAAGAGATATATACACAAATAGATTATATATACTACGAATTAGAAAGCGATGATAGCATATACGAACTTGAAAATGAACAGTCCGAAATTGAAGAAGAATATAATGACTGAAAAAGAAGTGAAAATAATAAAGAAAGATGAATATACAAATGAAGAATCTACAGAACAAAAAGTAATTTTTGATCTTAATATATTTGAACAAATAAAAGGAAAAGAGTTAGATCTCAGCGTAGAAAAAATATTCCAAGTACCATTAATAAGAAATATATTTAAAAGACAAAAGGAAGAATACTACGTAGTAAGTCAAAAAGAACATATAATAGATTGCAAATATACTCAAGGAAAAGCAAGAATACCTATAATAAACAAACGAATAATAAATAAAGAAATACAAGAAATTAAAGCGAAAGAACCCATAAAATACGTACATCTAGGGGGAATAGAAATATTAATAAAAGCTTGTTTTAGAGATGGAATAGATACACCAATAGAAATATATTTAGCTGATGACAGAATTATAGAACCAATAGAAAGAAGTATTATTAGTGCAGTAAAAGGAAATCTCATATATCAAAAATTTAAATTCATAATAAGTGCTAATTACTCTGTAGCAATAAATGATAGAAATATAGACAAATCATTAGTACTATATTGGAAAATGTCAGGAATAGAGTTAGCCCCAGGAAGTAAAATATATCTTCACCTATGAAATATCGCTAACCCTGCAACCATACTATGCCAAGTGGCATAACAAGAGTAGTATCAGTACAAACAACACGTACTAGAAAGAATCACTGTTCGACCCAAACCTACTACATAATATAATGTAGACATTAAAAAATAACCATGTAATAAGGAACTTACACCACACTCATTCTCTATTCACATACTCTTACACTTCCCAAGTAAACCCATAATCTAGTACACTTTGAACCCAGCCTCCTATGTCATTCCATTGTCAACTCCAATATTTAACATTCGACCCTCTAGAAACTCTTATACTTCACAAGCCTACCAGTTATATCATCCTAGGGCATCCCAAGCCAATATGTTATGTCACCATAATGTACAATAATAACTTAAACCTACTAACACATTAATATCCCTAAATATCATGCCATCACTACCCCAATCAACTAATCAATTATCATTTACAATTTTTCATGCCAACTCCTTAGCCCCTTTTTGGAACAATACATGAAATTGGCGCCTTAAAACAACTCATCCACACCAACTATACCTAACACCATTTATAAAACTAAGTTCATCATGGTCTGTCATGATCGAAAGTACACCCTAGACATTACATGGTTATAAGACCCCGAGAGGCCCTATACAAGCTACTTAGCATATATCATACCAAATAATAGAATTTACGGATAGGACTAAAAATACTCTTGGACCATTTCAAAAGGTTTAAATATACCCCTTATTCACCTATTGGGCTAAAAATCCCCCTCAATCCACCTTTTGGATCCCTTTTTACCCATAAACCTAAATTCCAATTCACATTGGATTTTTCCCCACCCAGTCCTACCCATACCCACAACCCCATGCCTTGTAACATCCCGCCTTAGAAAGAGCTAAATTTAGAAATCGCTAAAATAGAAATAGCTAAATTGAGAATTTTGCAAGTTATGCTAAATTGTGAGTTTTTGGTCAACTTCAAATGACCATAACTTTCAGTATAGGATGAGTTAGGTGGCCCGTAAGATATCAAATGAAGGATCTTGGAATTCTCTTTCCAACACCACCGAGTTTGCTAAGTTTGGAGTTCGGATGAAGGAGATATGCCCATTTGGAATCTGTATATGCAAGTTAAGGAAAGTTACCCGAAATTATGAGGGCTATTTTGGTCTTTTCCTTACACCTTCAAATTAAAGCATATTTAGTAAATATTTTAAGGTCAAATCTGATTTGGGTTAATTTTAATCTTAATTTACGCTTAGGGTTTTAGAAAATAGGTCAAGCAGCGAGAAAAGGAGAAAAGAGAAAATGTTCAAGGCGTTCGTCAAGATTCATGAGATTTGTCGAAGGACTTTTACAAAATTAAGGTATGTGAGTTCTCATAGTCTTGGGTTCATTCACTCATACGCCAATCATGAGAATTTACTGCATATTTTGTTCTTGAGTTTGAAGGATTTGAGTTCTTGATGAGTTTTCTTGAAGTTTCATTTTTAATCTTGATTGTAGGAGTTTTAAAGAATTTGTGAGATAAATATTAGTTATTTGAGTGGTTTTTGGAGTAGATTATTGCGTACTTATGTTGTGTATTTGAATGTAAGTTAGTTGGGAAGAAACCATTCGATTCTAGACGAATTAGGGTTAGAAAATGAGGAAGAAAATTCGTCGAGAAAATCTTGTCATGGGCAGGCGCGATTCTCTTGTAGTTCAAGTGTTCGGTGCGCCAGGGTCGCCTACCCCTACCCCTTTTCCATCATTTTGCCCGTCTCAGTCCTTTTAAAGTGTACCTTTATTCCTATTGATTCTAACTACTCTAAACTACATCTAAACGTCAAGAGATTATCCATAACATGAAGTCATAACCCATTAATTCATCATTCAAATTAAAGGTAGTATTAAGATCCTAGTTCTTTTGAGTCATTTTGAGAAGCTTTTTACAATCTCTTAAATCTTGTTCTGAAACATGAGTACTTGAGTTTGAGGATGAGTAGAGTTGATTTTATTTATTTTAAAATGATATATGGGAACTAAGTATTCACAAAAGTAAATGTTTTTACATTTAAGATGAGAGGAAACACTGATTTTCAAAAAAGTACATGAGCAGTTCTGAGTACTATTTCTTTTTAGAGAAATGTTTTGAGCAATAATTACAAAGTTCAGGATGATGAAATGTTTTCTATAAAACATATGAGCTAAGTTATATTTGGAAGTAGTATTGAGCACCAGTATATGAGAGAGTTCAAACAATTCACAGCTCTCATAAACCATGTAGCGAACGTGGTTAGAAAGGGTCATACTTTATAGATGATTCCATATCAATTTTTAAGCATAGCTTAGTGGATTCACTTAGTTGAGGAGTTCTATACCCCGATAAGGTATAGGGCACTTCTAGCAGCG
The DNA here is from genome assembly GCF_019186545.1 of Solanum stenotomum. Lineage (NCBI taxonomy): Eukaryota > Viridiplantae > Streptophyta > Magnoliopsida > Solanales > Solanaceae > Solanum > Solanum stenotomum. The sequence goes on from NC_064287.1 coordinate 13,938,616, forward strand.
TGGGCGAGACAATGTATCATCATCTAGCTTGTAGTGGTGGTTGTCAGTTAGAGAATCTCCCAAACAGAGTTATTTTGAATTTTTGCATACAAACAGAGTTATTATTGTATTTTTAAATACATTGAGTTGTTATCTACTCTTTTAAATGCTTTATATAAGCTACATCTTTAGTTTTGTTTTTATACTGCATTGAGTTGAGGTTGAGCTAAGTAGCATCAATGTGAGTATGTTTCATTCATTCAAAGTTCAATCTTTATGTTATGTTCAGTTTTCCCATTACATGCTCATACTTTGAATGTACTGATTCCATTTGGCCTAAATCATTTCATGATGCAAAAATATAGGAGATCAGGGTTATCAATAGGCAATTCGTTGATACCATTTTCAATTCCAGAGTTGTTTGGTGAGCCTCCTTGCTTCTAGAGGATCCCTTATTCATGTTTAATCATTTCAATTTATTTATTAGGATGTCGTGGGTCTTGTCTCGACGTCCATCTCAGCAAGTAGAGGCTTCATAGATAGATAAATATTGGTAGTTCATGAGTCTATTTCATTTTCAATGTCTATGTTGAGACTTGAGTTGTTCTTTGGCCAATTGCATGTTTATTTTTAAATATTCTGAGTTTAAGTATTTGAGAGTTTTGAGTTAAATCTTTCCTTTGAGTTCTTTTATTGATGAGTAAGTCTTTCGCTGAGAGCTAAGCCAGTCCAAGGGTTTGCTTGGGGACAACAATAGTTCTCGAGTGTCGTCCACGTCCATGTTGTAGGCTTGGGGCGTGACAAACTTGGTATCATAGCACATAGTTCAAGAGCCCTAGGGTGTCTATGAATTCTTATATGTAGATTCCTATTTATCGGTGTGAAGCACGCCATGATGCCTACCGTGACCAATGACACTAACCTACGGTATGAGTGTCTACAATCGTCGATATTATAGTAACCCAAATAAAGGTTGGGGTAGTATCCCAAGGGAGTGGTTTAGAGAATTAATAGAAAAAATAAAATTAAGCACTAACTAGTCGTGGCTAAAGACATTTACAAACAAAAACATAGTAAATTAAAGGTGGTGACACCAAAGTGTTAAATATCAATTTGGGGGTTTTGTCACAAGTAGTAAAAACAACAAAAATTAACAAGAAAATCAAGTATGGGGAAATATTCTTGGGGTTTGACCGCAATACAAGTTGAGATAAATCGTTGGGTGCATGCTTTCAATAGGAAATTTTCAAGATAATAGTGACTAGGCTAAGCTTTAGATGGAAATAAGTTCCCTCTCGGGCATCTTACCCAGTTTCAAATGGGTTCCTTTCGGACACCCATTTGTCGCATGAAGACCAGCCTACGCTTTACCCCACTCACTCTCTGGAGCTGATTGTTAGGATATGGGACTAGAGCTCACACTCTCGGGCTGAACCTCATGTCGACCCACTCCATAGGCCATCAGTCTAGTGGTCTTACTTTCGCGACCTCCCTCTCGGGCAAGCCGAACACACATGCGTGCTTTTGTATTTGCAACTACAAACCCATTAAATTAAACTACAACCACTAGGTGAAATCACCATTAAATTACATCTATCCTATCAGCAAGCAATACCCAACAACAATATCAACACGTATTTGCTAAATCACACCCCAAGAATGGGGATTTTTAGCCACACATTAGGAAATAACAAAATACACCAAAAATGATAGTAAAATCAAATGGATATAAGAAATTAAACCTTGATTTAAGCAAAGGAAGAAGAGTGACGAAGACCTACTTCAAACTTGGGGAAGATGAAATCCTTCTCTCTTCAAGTTTCCCACAAAACCCTCTCCAAACTTGAGAGAAAACATCTAAAAAATGTACTATTTTATTCTAAAAAAAATGGTTCGTAACTATAAAAAATAATAACAAGTTTTGTATTTATAGACTTCAAAAAATAGTTCTAGCGGATCTTTCGGCGATGTTAGTCGATGCCACCGAATGACTAGGCGACTCGCCCTTTTTCTGTTTCATCACTGTTTCATGCTTGTCTTCAACATCTTCACGTTCTGGACCATTGGGCGGTATAGTACTGCTTCGCGAAACTATTCGGCTAAGCACCGACCGCTCCTTTCATCGCCTTTTTGATCCTCTTCCTTCATGGCTTCACATACTGGAACAAAGGGCGGAGTATGTCCTTTCGGCGAATCGCCAAAGGTTCTTGGCGATGCTCATGCTTCAGTTTCTTTGTTCTTTTCAGCCTTTTTGTTCCTGTTTGCGCCTAAGTGTCAATGCTTCCACTAAAAGTTCAAATACCTGAAACTTCAGAGTTTTCATCAGATATTGAGATAAAATAAGCACTCGGGGATACTATTTCTATCAAAATAAATTCCTAAATGAGTCCAATTTGTGGACTCTTCAACACTCCCGACTTAAACTTTTCCTTGTCTTCAAGCAAACTTGAGCTCAGCCATTCAAAAAGGGTGTCTCAAAGAGTGCTACACAAGAATCAATCATGAGAGCACACAAGAAGACTCAATTTACTTATGCAAGGATCAATTATGTACTCAAAAATTCAAGTGGTGACACACCATTACCAAAGATTCTCATGCTCGCAATTCTTGCTACTTGTGCAAGTTCAAGTTCAACAAAAAGTATTTAAATGCCCTGACATGAAGAAAGATTCCATATTCACAAACAGAGGTTAATCAATTCAAGATCAGGAGTAAGATGCAATGCTCACACTCAAAAAAGAAGAACACAATGCATGTTTTCACCCATAGGTTTGCCCTTATTTTCCAATCGACTTTCGATTCGGCTTACTCAAGATTAAAAAGGTCTTTCCAAGCCTTGTAATGTGGATCAGTGCAAAGGTATGGTCATTTAGTTCTAGCGTCTCCTTCCTCGTGGGATGTGGTATTCTCAAGGCATTCCCTTCTTTTCCTTTATCGATTCTTTTTCTAGAGCTTCTAAGTCACCTTTTTATTCACCTTCATGGATTGCTTGGAAACCTGATTTCTTTCGTACTCTATTCCACAATTTTTTTTTATTCTTCTTTGAAAATTGAATTGAAGGAGTTTCCACTTATGCAATACCATGGGTTAGGGGGGACTTCTTCTTGGACTTCTTGACTTCTCCTTTTCCTTTTCACCACACCCCCAACTTACGCTTTTGGCCTAAGTTGGATATTCACTAAATCACAAATTAAGAGGATTGTAGGTAGTGGGTCAAGTAAGGTCTAGGGTTCATCAAGTTTCTTCCAAAGAAAGTTAAGGCTCAAAGGGTGTTCAAAAGAGTTTCACGTGCTCATGGGTAGACCACAAAAGAGGTATATGTCAAATTCGGCTCACACTCTTTAAAGTTGCCTAAGATCATTTCACGAGGATGCCTTTCTAAATCAATTAGACTAACACGGAAAATTCTAGGTCTATTCATGCATGGTTCAAAGCAAGCTAATCTCACAAGGCATCAACATGTAAGTCAAACATGACTACACACTTTCGCTACTGTGCAACAGTCATTACAAGAGAATCAATTAGACAAATGGCTAATCACAACGAGATGCAAAGAGTTCACATATTGTCTAGGCAACTTCATTTGGCCTCATTGTAGCCGTACATTCATTTTCGTTAAATTGAGAACACTATTCCAGTCATCGGTATTCATCGAAACCGAGACTCAAATTTTTGCAAAAGAATAGCCACATTCAACTTATGAGGGTTGGCTAAAATGTGCAAAAAATTCAAAAATTTTCGAAAGGAAGGGTCAAAATCATTTGCAATTAAAAACAAAAGATAGACATAAGCTCAAACATCCATGGAAAGCAGTTTACAAACAATTTTAAATAGAGCCCCCCAAATATAAACACAAACGTGAGCAAAAAGTAAGTAGCACACATAGGTGGGCCTCACCTCACCACAAATAAAAAAAATTTCCTCAAATATATAATAATAATCCCTAGGTCAAATTAAGTAAAGATGGAGATAGGGCTAGAGATTAATTATGGTTAGGCGGTTGTTTCGATTTGGAATTCTTCAACAAACGTCACGTAAAGTAGAAGGTATGTTGGGGATGTTTGGTGCACTGCTGAATGATTCATCAAGCTCAGTACAACTTCTCTTAGCGTTCCAATGCGCCTACCTCAAACCTACACTCTCGACTGACTAATCAGCTATCATTTTGTGCATTGGCCTGAAGCTTATCCAGTTCGTTCATGTTTGGTGACAACGCTTTGATTTCTGAGTGATTCGGCACTTCGTCAAACACTATAAAACTTCTTAGATGTTATGGATGTTCAAACGGTGGTGACCATCGGGGTTGCCAATCATGTAGACGAATCACCGAAACCTTTCTGAGCTCGCTAAGTTTTATAGATTCTAGGCTCAGAGAGTGCCTTGAGTCAAATAGCAAAATAACACTGATCAATGGTGTCTTCGGCGACTCGTCGACTGGGTCTGCTGCTCGCCATTTTGCACTTCTTTGGCACCTACCACACTTCAAACTTCAAGACTAAGACACTATTATTTGTTCTAGTGCGCAAATATAAGATAATATGGGGTTTTGGGTTGCCTCCCAAACAATGCGTTAGTTAACGTCATGGTACGACGCAAGTTAAGACTTTAAGCTTCATAGTTGGAGCCACCCACATCATGATTAGGTAACCCCTAGTTTTCATGTGCGTGAACATGAGGTAATGCCTGCTCCATAAGCTTTTCCAGCTGCTGGACAACTTTGGAGTGAGACCAAATTATGCGCTTGATGCCTTCACTGTCCTCTTTTAGTTCGTCCAGCGCTCCATCTTGCTCACTCAACTTGAGTAGAATGGTTGAGAGCATTTCCTCAATGTGTTCCACCTCCTTGTCCCTATAACTCTTTCTTTCACCAAGAGGGGCACATTTATCCTTTTTCTTATACTGAGATTTGATCTTCATCATCCTCTTGGCCAATCCATCCACCTGTGTCCTCAGCGTGGCCAGCATAACATCTTTCTCAATCTCTCGCTCAGCTCCAGCCATGTGGTCTAGCAACTGAGCCACTATCAGGTAGGGAATATGTGCAATCCCTCCTGGATTTGTTGAACAAGTAACTGCTTGTTTCCGTGATAGAGGCTTCTGTAGAAGCAGTCCAGAAGAACCATGTCAGGGATGCCATGATTTGGGCCTTGAGCTATGAGCCCTTTGAATCTTGCCCACAATTTATGTGTTTGTTCTCCCTCCAACTGAATGAAGGTCAGTATGCAATCTCGGATCCTCATTACCTATAGTGGACGAAAATCCATTGATTTGTGAATGCTTATTCAACCTAGTTACACCTTGCTTAAAAGCACAACTTAACAGATCAAGATCAAGAGTAATGTTAGTAAAACTACAGCTAAAATAGAACGAAAACTTTACATAACTACAATTTCTGAAGTAACACCACTCCTCAGCAGCGGCGCCATTTTGATGCTTATCGCGACCAACGACACTAACCTATGGTATGAGTGTCTACGATTGTCGATAGAATAGTAACCCAACTAAAGGTTGGGGACGTATCCCAAGGGATTGGTTTTGAGAATTGATAGAAAAATAAAATTAAGCTCTAACTAGTCGTAGCTAAAGACATTTACGAACAAAAACATAGTAATTTAAAGGGGGTGACACAAAAGTGCCAAATATCAATTTGGGGGTTTTGTCACAAGTAGTAAAAACAACAAAAATTAACAAGAAAATCAAGTATGGGGAAATGTTCTCCGGGTGTGACCGCAATACAACTTGAGATAAATCGTTGGGTAAATGCTTTCCATAGGAATTTTGCAAGATAATAGTGACTAGGCTAAGCTTTAGATGGAAATAAGTTCCCATTTGGGTAACTTACCCCGTTTCGAAAGGGTTCATCTCGGACACCCATTTTTCGCATGAAGACCAGCCTACGCCTTACCCCACTCACTCTCTCTCGCTTAGTGTTAGGATATGGGACTAGGGCTCACCCTCTCGGGCTGAACCTCATGTTGACCCACTCCTTAGGCCATCAGTCTAGTGGTCTGGCTTTCGCGACCTCCCTCTCGAGCAAGCCGAAAACACATGGGTGGTTTTGTATTTGCAACTACAAACCCATTAAATTAAACCACAACCACTAGATGAAATCACCATTTAAATACATCTACTCTATCAGAAAGCAGGACCCAACAACAATATCAACACATATTTGTTAAATCATACCCCAATTATGGGGGTTTTTAACCACACATCAAGAAATAACAAAATACACCTAAAATGATAGTAAAATCAAATGGGTATAAGAAATTAAACCTTGATTTAAGAAAAGGAAGAAGAATGGAGAAGACCTACTTCCAACTTGGGGAAGATGAAATCCTTATCTCTTCAAGTCTCCCATAAAACCCTCTCCAAACTTGAGAGAAAATATCTCAAAAATATACTATTCTATTTTTTAAAAAATAATGGCTCGGAACTCTAAAAAATAATAACAAGTTTAGTATTTATAGACTTCAGAAAACAGTTCTGGCGGATCTTTCGGTGAAGTTAGTCGATACCGCCGAATGGCTAGGTGACTCGCCCTTCTTCTGTTTCATCACAGTTTCATGCTTCCCTTCAGCATCTTCCCATTCTGGACCATTGGGCGGTATACTACTACTTTGCAGAACTTTTCAGCGAAGCGCCGACTGCTCATTTCATTGCCTTTTTGATCCTCTTCCTTCTGGGTTTCGCATATTGGAACAAAGGGCAGAGTATGTCCTTTCGGCGAATTGCCAAAGGTTCTTGGCGATGCTCATGCTTCAGTTTCTTCGTTATTTTCAGCCTCTTTGTTCCTATTTGCACCTAAGTGTCCATGCTTCCACTAAAACTTCAAATACCTAAAACTTAATAGTTTTCATTAGATATTGAGACAAAATAAGCATTCGAGGACACTATTTCTATCAAAATAAAGCCCAAAATGTGTCCAATTTGTGGACTCATCACTCCACAACTATAATTAGGAGTCTAAAATAGTTGGAAACTATCTCACTTCTTTCATACTCTTTTCATGTGATAGAATTCATCTCTATAAAGTTTCTTTCTAATTCATGCTTGTACATATCTTTATGATCATGCCTCGATGAAGATCTGTTCAAGGTTGTCGTGCTAGGAGAATTGTTGAACCTCAGGATCAAGGGGTACCCAATGCACCTGAAATGTTACCCAAAGGAGAGTTATTTTCGGGATGCTATCCGGATGTTGACTCAAGTTGTGACCAACCAAGCTGGGTAACAAATAGGAAATCAATATGATGTGGCTAATACATGTAGAATTTGGGAGTTTTTAAGGATGAATCCTCCAGACTTCACTGGTTCAAGTGTCACTGACGATCCTAACAACTTTGCGAAACAATTATAGAAGGTTGTTGAGGTTATGCTTGTTGTTGATACTGAGCGAGTAGAACTAGTTGCATACCAACTAAAGGGTGTCGCTAGAGTGTGGTTAGACCAATGGAATAAGAGAAGATTTGAAGGTGAACCAATTGTGAGCTAGGCTGCATTCAAAGAGGCCTTCATGGGGCATTTATTTCCCCGTCAACAGCGAGAGTCATATGTAAGGGAATTTCTCACTCTTAAGTAGGAATATATATCTGTGCATGAGTACAACTTCAAGTTCACCCAATTTTGCCGTTATGCTCCGGAAATGGTTGCTGACAGGAGCAGCAAGATGACTATGTTTGTGTCCGAGTTTTGTCGTCTATCAAGCAAAGAGGGCAAGGCAATTATGCTGATAGAAGATATCGACATAACAAGGATGATGATCCATGTGCAATAGATTGAATAAGATAAGCTGAGAGACAGGGTAGAGTTTTGAAACAAGAAATCTAAGATTGCAGATATTGAGTCCGGACAACAGAATAGTAACGCAAATAAGTCATCTTTTTAGAAAAAGTCAAATGGACATGCTACATCATATGAAGAACATAGGTGAGTTCCAAAATTAGAGTTCACAGAATTTCAGAGCTAGACCTACAAAGTCTAAGGGTAGTGTGGCACAAAGAGGTATTGGGAATCCTGCATGTGCTAAGTATGGAAGGAACCACCAGGAGCATGTCATGATACCTCCACCGATTGCTTCAACTGTGGCCAGAATGGGAGAGCACCCTAAGAACAGGCTCGGAGGTGTTAATGGGGGCAATAGATCCAAATCTTCTAAACTCGCCCCGCCGGACAGATTTCTTGTAACGACCCTGAAAATGATAGGTTGAACTAGAGCCTAAACTTTTGGGTTAGTGAAACCTTAAGTTGATGTCTAGGCTATTTTAGAACTAATTTGAGAAAGTAAGAAGCCTAGGGTTCAAGCAAGGTCCTAAGCTAGCAAAATGAAGTGGAGGAAGCCTTATTCTTTGATGGACCATTTGGTGATAGGACTAATTGATCACCCAAAGGGTTGGGCGAGTCTCCCTTGTGCCCTTGTGATCCCCTAGTGGGCTGTCCCATTGGCCTAGGTTCTGGAGAAAAGGGTAAGCTAAGTCGTAGCTCGCCAAGATGATTGGCGAATCGCCCATTGGTCCTCTACCTCGCCTAATGATCAGCCCATTTAGTGAGCTCACTGGAAAATTAGGTGAGCCAAGGGTGCACTTGGTGAGTCGCCTAGTGCCTTTGGTGAGCCTAAGGGTCCAAAGAGCGAGCTTAGACGGGTAAGGTGTAAATTTTTAAGTTTTAACTTTGTCGGTCGTTAGTTCTTTTCCAAAGTTGTGTCCTCATTATTCTATTCCTTTCATAGCAACTATATAACCCTCTTCGTCTTAAATCCTTTCAATTAAGTCACTTTTTAAGAAAACCCAAATCAAATCTAAAGAGTTCTTCCTCTCAAGATTTCTCTCTCTAGATGTTCCCAAAGAAGAAGAAGAAGGGAGCCATTGAAGCTAGGGTTTATGGATTCAAGGTGTTATTCCTCAATTTTCATGGGGAATCTATAGCAAGGTATGGTAGTCTTCATCCTTGTCTAAATTTTCATTCAAGGAGCCAATTCTAAGGTGATTTCAAGTTATCAAAAACCTAGGGTTTTACTCAATCTCATGGGTTCTTTCATCAAATAATTTCAAATGGTTATTAATGACATATTATGATTGTATTAATGTTTAATTGGTGATTTATGATTAAAATACTCTATGAACTCATGAATTCTCTCAGTTCCTAAATTGTGCCTTTATGAAGTGGGTTTGATGATTATGAAAGCTTATGAATGGAATATGACTAAATTGCTTTGGGTTATTGAATTGTATCATTATGTATGTCTTCATTATGGTAAATTGAAGGTTTGTTGGTGATTTGTGATCATGGCCTTGAAAGGACAAGTTATGACTAAATTACATGTTGAAGTAGAATTGTGCTTTAGCTATTGATCCACTTGAAAGGTGTAGGTGTTTAATTACTATTTAAGATTTATGATATGAAGTATGTGTGTGTGATCTAAATGAATGTATTATGATCTTGTCTAGTATGAATGATGATGATTATGTGAAAGGATATTCTCACATACACACACACTCATGAATGACTAATGATTGAAGTTTTCTATGATAATGCTAATGATGTTGAGTTGATTGAAAGGCTATTCTCAATTGTACTCTAATGAATGATAATGACTTCTTTTGAAAGGACTTTCTCACAATAATAGGATTCTTAGGTAAAAGGCTATTCTTATCTTTGAATCTATGAGCTTTCCAATGAATGAATAAATGTTGGGTTGTGATGGATGCTCATCCGGGAGTTGAGTCTAGTAGCAATCCCATATCCCATAATGAACTAATGTAATGAATGCAATGTATTACGTGGGGAATAATGCTAAGCACCGAGTAGATATGGCTTGAGAGGGTGCTTATCTGGGAGTTGAGGCGAGATACCTAGTAGCAATCTCTTGAGATGGATCTTCATCCGTGAGTTGAGGCGGGGTATCTAGTAGAAATCTCCCTATCCCTTAAACTATGTTTTCACATAGGTCTAGCTAGTTGATCCATTTAAGATAAGAACAATGGTCCTACCTTAGGCAAGTAGGAATCCCTTATTCGGTGAGGGTGACACCGAGATTCCATGAATTGCTCACACGGTCTATGTCGGTTAAGGCTTACCCTGACAAAGAATGTTAATGAACTATCGCTTCCTAAGGATGCACTACTTAGTGTGGATGGTGGTATGGGACGCCATATATGCATTGCACAAGTAGGCTTTGAGAGGGGTCATGGTGTGTTCCTTTATAATGTTAATGAAATGAATGGGCTCTTATGATGTGGTTAATGAAGATGTTGGTCTAATGTCTAATGAATGAAGGTGCTCTTAATGTAATGAAGTGAATGAAGAGTGTTGACTTACATGGTTAATGAAATGACGCATGCTATACTTGGATTGCATTATGAGTTACTTCCTTGTTATGACTTATTGTATGTGAATGTGCCTTGCCTATGGCGACTTCAAAGGACTACTTAGTGTGAGTAGTATTATGGGATGCTACTTGCACGTTGCACAAGTATGACTTAGATTTGTCTTAGGTGATGGTCCTTATGTGTTAATATGACTTATGAACTGTTTATGTCTCTTATGTATGTGAATGGTGTAAAGATAGTAAGGTTGAATGGTAAGTTCACTTTTGGTGACCTTAAGGTGGTACTTGGTGTGGATAGTGGTATGGGACGCTATCCATACATTGCACAAAGTATAGGTTGAGGGTTACTTGAGGTGAAGGTTTAATCTGAAGGTAATATGTTATCTGATGATTATGGTTGTAATGTGTATAAAGGACTTGTAAGTTGATTATGTCTTATATTATGCCTCTTATGTTTATGTTTATGAAGTTTTATCAAAATGGCATACTAGCATGACTTTCAACTAAAATGTTCGTTTTAAGAATGTTTTTGCATGTCTATCATACTTAGTACTTAATTGTGCTAACCCATAATTTCTCTGATTTTTACTACAAGTGTAGGTTCCGACAAGTGATTTGATTCTCCCTACTTGAAGCTTGGATTATAGTTCTTCCAAGACATCTTTTTGTATGTCCTCATAGATCGAGGACAAGGACTTTTTATGTTTCTAGTTCTTTCATGCAATAGACTATTTTAGATTTCTATTGTAAGGGGTCGTGCCCCTACTCTCGTTTAATGTTTTGTCTAAGATGGACATGTGAGATATAGACCTCCGCTTGCTTTTAAATGATATGTCTTTGATTGTTGGATTTATAAAAGAAAATTTTTAAATCCCGCTCTATTTATATATATCGAATGTTAGGAATGCTAAGAGGCTTGTACGAGACCCCTTCGGGGTCAAGTACACCGTGTCGCATCTGGGGCCTATACTCGGATCATGACAAACTTGGTATCAGAGCATAAGATTTTGGAAATGGTTTTTAGGGTTTGTGTCTCACAAGCCACGTCTAGTAGAGTCTTGTTCATCGGTGTGAGTCGCGACACATCTATGAGCGAGAGGCTATAACTTATAGATAAGAGTCAAAGTTCAAATAGCCCACTTTGCTCCGTTGATTTGCTCTCTCCGACGACTCTACATACTGGCAGTAAAGAGAGAGTGTGGTGTGATTGGCTCTATAATGGAAATAATGGATATACTCTGTCGTAGAGCTTCAGTAGCAGTGTCGAGCTTTGCTCATGATTCGACTGGAACTAAGGACCTGAACTGAATGGAACTTCAGAGCTCTCATACGGTTATCTAAAGAATGAAGAACCACTATTGAACGAGAGCGAGTGAAGTGAGTAAGCACAGAACGAGCTTAGGTCATTAGAAAGTTACACTTCTTTCATTATTCTTGAAATCGTGCCTTAGAGTTTAGCTCTATAGGTGTCCTTTTCCTAATCCTTCTCTTGTTTTATATGATATGCATAAAAAAAGGACACCTGCAAGGAGAGTGGAAGAGGAGAATGTGAATGAGGGAGTTCCTCCCCAAGGTCCTCAAGGGGTCCAAGTTCCTCAAGGCAATCAAGTTCCGGTAGATGCTCCAACCATGACCAATGAAGAGATTAGGAAGGCTTTTCTAACCTTAGCCTAAGCAATGATGGCCCAAGTTACTAGAGATGTGGTGCCTAGAATGAATGCTAATGAGAGTACTATGGGTTCAAGGTTAAGGGATTTCTCTAGGATGAACCCTCCTAAATTTCTAGGTTCCAAAGTAGAAGAAGATCCCTAAAGGTTTGTGACAAAGTTTGCAAAATACTTAGTGCCATAAGGGGGGGGGTCTTCGGAGGAGAAGGCCGAGCTAGCCGCCTACCAACTCAAAGATATAGCTCAAATTTCGTTTGAGCAATGTAAAGGTGAGAGGCCAAGAGGAGTGGGTCCCATAAATTGGGAGTTATTCAAAGAGGCTTCCCTTGATAGGTTTTTCCCCTTAGAGTTGAGGGAACAAAAGTTGGTAGAGTTCATGAACCATCATCAAGGGGGTATGAGTGTGAAGGAACATTCACTTAGATTCACCCAACTCTCCAAATATGCCCTAACCTTGGTGTCAAATTAGAGGGCTAGAATGAATAGGTTTGTAATGGGAGTTTCCGGCCTAGTTGAGGAAGAGTGTCGTACGGAAATGCTCCATCATGACATGGCTATTTCTAGGGTCATGGTCTATGTTCAACAAATTGAAGAAACATAACTTAGGAGAATGAATAAGGAGGTAGAAAGAGCAAGGCCCGATGAACAAAGCCAACCGAGGTCTAAAAAGAGGTGGTACAACCAAGATTCCCCAATGGTAAAAAATGATAGGGTGTCTAACCCTAACTCTCAAGGAGGGAATGGAGGTAGTTCTTCTTTTGAAAGAACTATATGCACCATGTGTGGGAAGCAACATCTGGGTAAGTGCCTTGCCGGCACGGATGAGTTCTTTGGGTGTGGAAAGAAGGGCCATAAGATGAGAGATTGCCTAACACTTTGGGCAAAAGGGAGAGAGGCCAAACAAGTTTCTCTTAATGGCCCGGATCTTCATGCTCCAAAGTTGAACCGTTTCTATGCTCTTCAAGCTAACAAGGACAAAGGAGCTAATCCGGATGAAGGCACAGGTAAGTGATAGTTCCTTATGGCTATGAATGCCTTGTTAAGGGTCTTAAGTGTTTTTCATGTTAGCGTTAGTTAGGTTTTCTCCTAAGTGGGGGATGGTATGTTGAATAGTAAGGTGGTGCTGAGTTTTGATATCCTTATCTATGTCCTTCTTTTCTTATTCAAGCTTAAGATCAAGAGTTCCTTGTAGCTTGTTTCATGTTTTGGAGTCATGTGTTATAATGTGTTTTCATGATCTCCTTATGTTATGCATGTTTTAATGAAATTTATGCTTATATTAGGAAATGAGTTTCATGATTTTATTCCTCACGTTGATGTGTATCTATAATGAGTTGCCAAATTGCTTCATGAGTTCACTTGTTCAATATTCGTAAAGGTGTTCTTGAAAAGAGTTGCATAATTTCCTTATGATGTTGTAATGAGCATGATGTGTGGTGGAGAAGGAAGTTCCTCTAACGAAATGAGAAATGTTAATGTTTTGGTGCATAATGAGTTGTAGAACTAGTTCCTACTTTCTTGTATATGCATTGATCTTGTTGATGTGGAGTTGATGTTCCTCCTATGATTTTGTGTATGTGTATTGATGTGTCATGCATGTTGGGCTGCTAGTCTTGAGTCGTTATACTTAATAATGTTTAAAGGGTCATTCGAGGATGAATGCTCCTAAGTGGTGGATAATGTAATGACCCAGAAAATGATAGGTTGAACTAAAGCCTAAACGTTTGGGTTAGTGCGACCTTAAGTTGATGTGTAGGTTGTTTTAGAACTAATTTGAGCAAGAAAGAAGCCTAGGGTACAAGAAAGGGCCTAAGCTACCAAGATAAAGTGGAAGAAGCCTTGTTCTTTGATGGACCTTTTGGCGATGGGACTAATTGATCGCCCAAAAGGTTGGGCGAGTCACCCTTGTGCCCTTGTGATCGCCTAGTGGGCTGTCCCATTTTCCTAGGTTCTGGATCTAAGGGTGAACTAAGTCGTAGCTCACCAAGCTAGTTGGCAAATCGCCCATTGGTCCTCTACCTCAACTAATGATCAGCCCATTTAGTGAGTTCACTAGAAAATTGGGCGAGCCAACAGTGCACTTGGCGAGTTGCCTAGTGCCCTTGGCGAGCCTAAGGGTCCAAAGGGTGAGCTTAGACGGGTAAGGTGTAAATTTTTAAGTTTTAACTTTGTGGGTCCTTAGTTCTTTTCCAATGTTGTGTCCTCATTATTCTATTCCTTTCCTAGCAACTATATAACCCTTTTAGACTTAAATCCTTGCAATTAAGTCACACTTTAAGAAAACCCAAATCAAATCTAAAGAGTTCTTCCTCTCAATATTTCTCTCTCTAGAAGTTCCCAAAGAAGAAGAAGAAGGGAGCCATTGAATCTAGGGTTTGTGGATTCAAGGTGGCTTCATAGATAGATAGACAGTGGTAATTCATTTGTTTTTGTTGTTGGCAAAAATGCTTCTTCCATATACTATACTGTCCCTTTGAGTTCATTTTGTTAATTTCCATAGCCAAGCGCTACATTTTGTTTCTTTTTTGTTAGTGTCCATAGCCAAGCACAGGTGGCATTCAAATTACTTGGGAAATAAACTTTGTTAATTTCCATAGCCAAGCACCACATTCAGTTTATCATCTACTTGGGAAATAAACTATAGCGAAATGTTTCAATGTGCCTTGAGGTGTCAAGAAGAATACAGTTCTTGATCCATATACTATTGTCCCTTTGAATTCATTCATATTGTTCACATATGCCAACAACAAATCATGCTCATCTAGGATAAAGAACTTCTTCTATTCAATTATGCATTAATCATGTATATATATAACTCAAGAATTATAATCAAGACTTTACAGTGGCTAAAACGCAACAAAAGTGCACCATTGTGAGATCAAAACAAAGAATCAAAATTTGAAAAAAAAAACTAAACCAAAACTGAAAACATAAATGATCCAAATTTACTTCGTTAACAACAAAAATACATTACATTGAAACTTGCGGGTTATACCAAATCCTAAATCGTAAGGTCATTAACCAAACTAAACACAACTTCACTACCATGCACAAAATAATCAGAATTGCAATTAAGAGCATTACACTAACTAGATACCATTCACAAATTCTCGTACCACAAACACCATTTCGCAACGACAGATTCGGGATACTACTGGATCAAGATAGGAACAAAATAAGAGATAAGCATTTGAATTGAGAGGGTACTTCCAAAATTAATACTCTAACTTGAATCTTTAAACTTCAATATAGTATTGTTGAAATTTGACCATTTGGTTTTGAAATAGATCTTGAAATTATTGAAGAAAGAAAAAAGGGAAGATGAAAAAGGGGTCCTACGGTTTAGGGAGAAAAAAGATCGATCAATTAGTTTTTAGTTGATATGGGTCTTTAATTGGATTTGGTCATGGGGATGTGGGCATGGGTCAGATTGGATAGGGAAAAGCCCAATGTGAATTGGAGTTTAATATACCCAGTAGAAATATGCCACATAATATGTAATAATATTAATAGAGAATGAGGAACTTTTAGGTTTAGATCTTTGGGGTTTTGTGTTTGAGTGATAAAAGTGAGGTAAATTGACTTAAAAATCATTATATACACGTCCCCTAAAGTACGCTAAATACCCCTCATTTAAATGAACTCTTTAATGAAGTAAAAATAGATTTCTGAATTTCTGCATTTTCATCGCGGAACAAGTCCTCGACGCGGAGCTGTTCCCTGAAGATATTTGGAATTAAATTTTGAGATAGTAGAGTCCGCGACACGACCGCATCGCGAACTGGATTTTTTCTCCTTGGGGGAGCAAGTGCGCAACGCAGAGCTATTCCCTCCAAGTGCAATCTGCAAGTTGCCTTGGCAGCTTGCTCGGCTAAGGTTGGGGTCTTCATCGGGTCCACTTAGAGTGGCCCGAGTGAGTCATATTCAAATGTTTTGACCCTAGGAACATATATTTACCTATTTTAAACATTTTTACCAG
This sequence comes from Solanum stenotomum, assembly GCF_019186545.1. NCBI lineage: Eukaryota > Viridiplantae > Streptophyta > Magnoliopsida > Solanales > Solanaceae > Solanum > Solanum stenotomum. Next base: position 13,954,567 of record NC_064287.1, read on the forward strand.
ATTATACCATCATACGACACTCCCAAACCTGCCCAAAACCTAAGGACACACTAGAACACATTCTTTTCTAGTTTCTGGACGTCATGGTCATTTCTTGACGTTTAGACTTATACTCTCCCAAACCAACTCAATTACACTAGTTTAGGTTTATAAACGTCATTTTAACTATTATTAAGTCATTATTCATAAGGTGAGGCTCTAACTTAAGTCATAGAATTTTTGGGGTGTTACATTTATTAAATTGTGGATAATTCTCTCATAGGCCCTGGTGTTGGCCATGGTTACCAGGTACTTTAATTCTTCCTTCTTTCATCTTTTATCTTTCTTGGATCTAGAGTCGTGACTATGTCCGGCTAAAAGACTCATATATATGTCGGATATCTAACTTCACTTTTATAGCTATCATGAAAGATATAGACTTTACCTAAATATAAATAAATTTATATATGGTTTCTTGACTTGGTTCAGAGATGGTGGTACAGTCAAATTTGATGCAATACGTTATTGGCTTTGTCTTAGTGACTCTATCTAGCCAGCCATGGTCCAAGGCCCGTTAATGAGTTGAAAAAAGGGCGCTCTATACCAGAGGCAATTTATACATTTCCCTCTTCTATAAAAATTTATCTCGTGATTTATCCCCCTTATACGATCGGCTAAAAAGGGATCATAAATCACCATGAACTGATAGTCACACCAATTTAATAAAGAATATTAAACTTCGTATTCAATCTTTGTCTTGTCTAATCCTTGCAAACCCTGCATGGAAAAAAATTATTGAGACAGATGTGTCTAACATTGGTTATGGAGAAATATTGAAACAAATCAATCCTCATGACAAAAATGAAATTTTATTCGATTTCATTCCAGAAAATGGAGCGATTCTCAGAAGAAATATGCTACTGTGGCTCATGAAATGCTAACCATCGTCAAATGCGTATTAAAATTTCAATATGATTTATATAATCAAAAGATTTTAATAAAAACCAATGCACAATCTGTGAAATATATATTTGATAAAGATTTTAAACATGATGCATCAAAATTGATTTTTGCTAGGTGGCAGGCCCAGTTAACTCCTTCTGATTTTGAAATTCATTAAAAAAGGGAAGTGATAACTCTCTTCCAGATTTCTTATCTAGAGAATATTTATGTTCACAATAAGTTTTCTGTCTCCCTTCTTTACTGATAAAACTTTAGTTACTATACTGAGAGTGATTCCTCTCAATCGAGAGGTACAAGAAATTATCCTATGGAAAATTATAGATCATATGGTGATGGACATATTCTCTATTCATAATATCAAAGAAATCATCGATTTTGACGATTATTATCGTAATTACTATGATTTATATTATGAGGTATTCGAATAAAACAAAATGTTTTGTCTGCAGAATGGACCCTCCTTGGTAAACCAAGGCCAGAGGAAGGGGAAGATCATCCCCAGGATCATCACGATTGTCCTCCTCATCTAGATATCCAATTATACAAAGAGGAGGGATGAGTTTATTTCATATGAAGTCATCTCCAAAGGAGGCTTCTTCTTCAATACATCTGGAAGATATTCTAGAAAATAGTCCATTATACGCACAACTATAGGCGTATTTATCGCAATAGCAAAGTGATACCTTTGCATCCATAGAAAAAGAAGATGTTGATGATATTAAATCATATGAAAAAATATCCAAGAAACAAATGATATTTCTTTTAGAAAATTTAGACATTCAGCAAAAAGAAGAACCCTGGAAGATATTCCAGCGATATTTGGTTAACGGATTATATTTCCCGGGTGAGTCATACAAAACCCGATCTTATTATGAGACGTTTCTTCTAAGCACCGGTAGTGCTGAATTTCAACACTTTTCAGGATATAACACCAATGAGAATATTTATAACATCTCTAAAATGATAATCAAACAGATTATATTTGTTGAAGATTGGGGTATCTCCACAATGAAAGAAAGGCAGATCAGCCTAAATAAAGTCTATGTATTTTACACATTGGGACTATATTCATGCTTTTGATAAAGTCCTCATCTACAACAATGAGAGACATAAGCATACTTGGTTTAAAAAAATTTGGGCGAAGATATTCACAGAATCGATCCCAAATTGGTTTCTAAGCTGGTGCTCATACCACGGTCCGATGATTAAAATATTACCGGATCCATTTCTTAAGTTATACAAAGAATGGGTTAAAGTCTCGCCAGTTCTTAACGCATTATATCACACGTATCATATCTGTTACAATGAAAAAATCGAACAAATTTACTTTTTCGTTGAATTCTCTATTCCTTGGATTCATAAATGGACTCCAAAAGTAGGTTTTACCGAGGAGCAAATTCCTTGTTTATATAGGACCATATATAATAATTTTTGGGATAAACTGATGAAAATAGATCCCAAAACCAAGTCCTTATATGGACAAGAATTGTTGTATTTTATTGAAAAAAGGATCCAAGAATATTGTATTACCCCTCAGAAAGGTATAATTCAAGATAGCTCGGTGAGGCATATTGCCCGAAAAATCTTTATTCAGGATGGAGATAAAGAAGAAATGATTAATAATTATCTCGACGAAGTAAGGAAAAATCTATTTCTCAACATAACTCAATACAATAAATCAGACACATCCATGAGGAGTGAAACAAGTGATGAAATCGCCACAAAAGATATTCAAGAGGCTCAACCATGTGAGTCAAACAAAAACTCAGACGATACTATGCAAAAGGCAGAATATTTTCTCCTTGAAATAAAGAAAAAGGACAAAATGTAAAGTTTATCTCTATAGTAGAAGTCATTCTCAATAGTAAATACACGGTTGACCAATAGTAGATAAATTGTTACTGTACATAGGGACCCATTGATAAGGGACTAACATTTCCTATTCTTAGATTCTTTTTCTTTCTATAAATAAGTTTAGTTTGAGTTGTTTAGACAGGTTTGAAATGACATAGCTTCCTCTAGTTTCTCTCTCTACTGTAAATTTCTCTCAGTTAGTAAAGTATTGAGTCAATTGTAGTTCAGCCGGAAGTAAATAAATTGTGGATAGTTCTCTCATAGGCCCTGGTGTTGGCCATAGTTACCAGGTATTTTAATTCATCCTACTTTCATCTTTTATCTTTCTCCGATCTAGAGTCGTGATTATGTCCGGCTAAAAGACTCATATCTATGTCGGATATCTCACTTCACTTTTATAGCTATCATGAAAGATCTAGTCTTTATCTAAATATAAATAAATTTATATATGGTTTCTTGACTTGGTTCCGAGATGGTGGTACGGTCAAATTTGATGCAATACGTTATTGGCTTTCTCTTAGTGACTCTGTCTAGCCAGTCGTGGTCCAATGCCCGTTAAAGAGTTGAAAAAGGGGCTCTTTATACCCAGTTAGAACTACTAGATAGATGGGCTGAATAACAATACGTATTTGAATCTTGAAGACCTTTTTCTCGGGTAAAAAAGACTAGATCCATCCATACAGCCACAAAACTATATAAATATTTGTATATATTTCGATTCAGATTTATTCCTTGAAATCTGAAATATCAGATGGCCTCTGCATAAGAGTAGCCATAGTTATATAAACTTCAGTATAATTTCTTGCATATAGGCATGGTTCAAATTGCTTTTAAGCCTTTGCCCTTTAAAGGGTTACCTGAGACATTTTTAGTTGTCATGTGTGATACAAGAAATTTAACTTTTAGACAATCTTTGATGGGTTTGATTGAATCTACTGTGGCATATGGTCCAATTTATTTTAATACTCAGCCGAACTTGCAGTTATCTTTAACTGATGCTAATATTCTTGATGCTTTAAATTTAAATGTTAAAACGCATGGTTATAATCATGCACCTGGATCTGAATTGATTTGCTTGTCTTATAGAATTTATTTCAAATTACTTTCAACGTTAAACCCAAGATGTAAGTTACATGATACATTTGATCAAATTATTTTAGGAGAAACTAATTTTGCTAGATCTAAGGTCACTACTAGACGACCTATAAAATGGAAAGAAATTAATTTTCCAACTATTTGGACTTTGGACTCAGTAATTACTCCAAATCAGATGACGGATGCAGTCACTAATTCTAATTATTCTCATATTACTCAGAATCCGGATGGTAGGATTTGTATGTAGTTTCATGATATTCCTTATAGTAGACATTCATTTTCTTCTGATAGGAGATTGCCTGATATCCATCATATTTCCCCTTTGATCCCATGTATGGCCCAGCTCGTAACCGTGCTGCTTCGTTACATACTCTACCTTCGAGTATATCTGTGGATCAAAATGATAGACTTGTTAATAAAATAAAAATTAATCCTCGTTTAAATATTGTTCATGCAAATGATATTGCTTTTGATATTTTTGATAAGGACATTCCTTCTCAGTCCGAAATGGATTTTGATCTTAACAATACTCATGATAGATGTACACAAAATAGATTTTAGTCCAAGTTCTCTGGCAAGAAAGTACATTTCGAATGAGTTCTTAAGTGATAAATGGAACCAGTTTAAAACTTGGTTTTTTGACACATATAGTGCCGATGATTTGAATAATATTTCTCCAGAGTTTTACGAAACTTGTGCTTTACATAATCAAATTATGTATTTTGAACCTTGGTTTATAACCACTTATCTACCTTTATTCATCAACGTTCTTGAACGATCTTATAAAGATGGAACTGGTAATATTATCAAGGATGTTTACCCACCTCAGTCATCATTTGTTTTACCTAATAATACTGGTATTACTTTTATTGCCTTTCAAAATTTTGTTGAAGAGGATGTTGCGGCAGTCAACATCAATGAAATTAATAATTTGATTTCTCAAAATAATTATTTGGGACTTTATGTTGAAGTTCTGGGTGAACATATTGGTTTTCTAGATAAAAAACTAGATGAATTAACTGCTTTGATAATTCAAATAAAAAATGATGTAAAGACTTTTACTAAAGCTTGTACCTTTAAAACTATGGTAGAAGTTGATTTAACTATGGCTACTCCTGTACAGAGGCCATATGAGATTTCAGATTTCAAATTTAAATCGATTTCTGATTTCGAAGAACTTCTGTATAAGAAGTTTTCTAAATTTAGTGCAAAACCCATAAATCTGTCTGAAAGATTTGCTGATGAAATGGAAAATACTTTTGATTTTGAAAAACACGTGTCTTCAGAGTTTAATAAACTTTGTGGCTATCCTAAAAAAATAGTGGTAATACTACTAAATTTGCTCATAAACCTAGTATGCGAACTCATTATTATTCTAGACCAACTCCTCAAGATGTGCTTATAGAGGAACGGGACTGGAATCAAACTAACACCTCATATAGTGGGTCTGAAATTTATGAATGGAATTTTGATGGCTTGACTGATAGACATTTAACTATTCTTGTTCATAGAATGCTTATGTATGCAACTATCTGTAGAAGTGTTAAAGATTCATATAGAAATATTTGCAAAATGATAATTGCGGGCTTTACTGGCCAACTTCGAGGCTAGTGAGATAACTATATGAGCACCGAGGCCAAAGCAGTGGTAATTAATGCTACTTCTGAAACTTAAGGTGTTGATAACATAGGCATGGCTCTAATAAAAAATAGAGAAGACGTGGTTTATACCTTAGTCTTAACCATTTTAGAACATTTCAATGGTAGATTTATCAATCAGTATGAGACAGTTCGTACCTTGTTAAATGGTCTACGATGTAGAAGCTTAGGAGAATTTATACGATATAAAGATACTTATATGAGTAGGGTGATGGAACTACGTGAAAACAGTTATGAACACTAGAAAACTAAGTTTATAGATGGACTTCCTCTGTTTTTTGCTGAGCGAGTTCGGATGATTATAAGGAATACGGTTGGAGAAATCCCTTATAGGGATTATACATATGGAAAGCTAATAGGAGTTTGCACTTAAGAATGGATAAATTTGTGCAACGGATTAAAGTTATCCAGACAGCTTAAGATAGATAAGATCAGAGAAAGATCTCAGCTGGGAGACTTTTGTACCTGGTTTGGTTTACCCAGTACTTCGGCTGATAGCAAGAAAACAAAACATAGAGATTCTAGATGCTCCAATCATGATGAACTTTATAAAAAAAGAAGGTCTAAGCATAGACATAGATCTAAGGAAGAGCGAGATGATAGAAAATCCTCTCGTAAGTCGAATAGATTTACGAAAAATAGGTTTAGGTGGGAGCTCGCCAAGATTAAGTGTTATAAGTGTGGAAATTTCGGTCGCATAGCACCAAATTGCAAGCTTGAAAATCTAAAAACCTTTGAACTTGATGAAGAGGTTCATGATAAGATTTATAGTTTCTTATACACTTCAGCTTCAGAATCTGATTATGCTTTTGATTCTGGTTCAGAGGAAGAAATTGAGTTGCCTGAATTATCTGATAATAATCACTATGCTAATACTTGTAATACTTGTCCAGGTTATACTTGTTTACGTGAAAATGATGAGTTCTTTTATAAACTGCAATCTCAATTTGAAGATTTGAATATCAACACTTTATTTCTAATAATGTGATAGAACTCTTGAAAGAAGTTACTGATAATATGAAAAAATTATTCAGTTAGCTGTTAATAACAATGCTAGTTTGTCACGTCTCAGATCTGATTAAGACGGACAGACACCCTATGTCTAATGGCCCGGGAGAACCAACTTACAACCTACACTTACCATACATTTAACTATGATAACTATGAAGCTATGACAAGCTTATATACCCTGTAGTGATAAAAGACCGACATAGACAGGCCCAAAACTTATGTACAACACTTGGCCGTTGAAGCCACAATTGTTAAGAGACAAGACACAACCAAACTTTATACATTAGTCTACAAAGCCTCTACAAGATAGACAACCTTAGTTTAGGTCGGGACAAGGCCCCGCCTTACCCTTAACTACTATACGGTAACAAAATAGATGCCAAAAACTCGATTAAGCCCCGAATCAACTTGGAGCTCACCAATAGCTGCTGAGTGTCATGTGCTCCTACTGGGGAGGTCTACTAGCTGGAGTATTTATGGCTGCAGCATGAAATGCAGCGTCTCCCGAGAGGGATGTCAGTACGAAGAATGTACTGAATATGTAAGGCAATAACATATGTAAACAAGAGCTCAATTGAAATCAAGTATCAATATGTAAATGCATAGATTACATTAAAGACCACCCTTGTTGCTGTTGTGGGATCATGTACATTATATTCTTTTCTGTAATTTTCTTTACATTGCGATCTCTGTAAAGCATGTGATACAAATAACCAACTGATCAGTGGTAAAAGAGGATGACCCATGCTAGGCATTTTAACCCCTGAAATGTTGTCCTCAAATATATAAATTTGGGATCGACCCATGCTAGGCTTTCGCCCCTAGGTTGCCACCCTTATACACATATTGGGATCGACCCATGCTAGGCTTTTGCCCCTGGGCTGCCACCCTTACACATATACCGCTTCATATAGTTTCTTTAATCTCTGAGATTGTTATTTTGGTGGTCATAATTATTTTTGAGCATCAGAACTGTGGATCAGTAGTAGGAAAGATGTGAATATGCACTTAGGGCAGTAAATAACACAAGATGGAAATGTAACACTAATGAATTACATAAGAGCTCAAATGACGCAATGGACCTCATTTGATTGACAGGAGGAATCACAAAGCTACTGCTGAAATTACCCTTTTCTCATACCAATACTTGGAAAACTAAATATGCACATATATTGAAGCAATTTGACACACTAAGGAGAAGGGAAATATTGTTAGCTGTGTTTGGGATTGTACGCTGCCATTATGTGTCTTTTACTTGAAAGAGCACTTAGGAAGCTCACTTGTTGGTAGTGACACAAGCAGAGTTCATGCCAAAGAATATAGAATCGAATAGCCTTACATACCTTGTTGTACCACTCAAATAGTACAATGAATTGACCTCCTTCCTTTCCGATTATTAATCTACAATGAAATAAGTAACACAACTAATATTAGTAGCTAACCAACAGTTTGGGCTACTTGAACTTGGCAAACAGTAATCAGGCAGCAAACCCATACTTATCAAACCGATGGTATGCATTCCACCCCTTCTCCCTTAATAACGTCATATACAATACGACCTTCTAATAAAGTCCCCTGAAACTCCTCGGGCTTTATAACATATGCAAAACATTATACAAAGGGGTTGCAGGCAGCAAGCTCATGCAACGCCCAATTAGATGGTACGTTACTGCACCCTTAACCGTTTTATCCTTTAACAAGTTCTCATGACTTCTGCACATGCCTCCTTATGTTACTATACACATTTCAGTTTCTAAACATCAGAATGTGGCAGTAGCAATATGAATTCACGATTTCCGACCACTGTCCCTTGAGAATCCAACTAACATTACATTTAAAATGCCCAAATGGGCTAACAATTAAGTTAAACGGGACTCCCCTCCATGGCTGTCCCAACATGCACAATCAACCAGAACATTCCCCAATCTCACACCATGTAAAAGGAAAAATTCTCAGCTCATTAACACATACCAAATCCCCTAACCAATTCAAGCACAAAAGAGGGATGAAAATTTCAGTAACTCGCCTTCTTGGACAGCAACCTCACTTGCTAACTTCAAGGTTTAGGTTGTCTTTTCCAAATTATCTTAAGAATAATGAAGGATTACTAAATCAGCAGACCATATTCTTACGAATCCAAACTTTGAAAAAAAATTAACATATGGCAGTAGCCTTACCTTAAGGTGAAATCAGTACCTCATCTTGAATTTCTTAAGATGGGAGATGTTACACCAACTTGTAGTTGAAAAATAAAGGGTTTTCTCAGATTTTTAATGGTGAACTTGTAGGCCAGCACTTTAGAGCTTCTAGGGTTTCTTTTTGGGAGTAAATTGATGTAGAACAAGTGAGAGATATATGAAATGAATTTCATTCTCTTAAGGGTCCTTTATGGACGTTTTTACATTAAGAAATATGTAGAAATATCTAGTCCCTCACTTTAAGTAAGCAGGTACATCACTCCCTTAATTTCTGCCACAAGTTCTTTAAGTAGCTGCATCACCTAGTTGCCCTTTTCTTTTAAAATGCAGTCCACATATTTCCTAAGTAGGTGCATCACCTACTTACCACTTATATAAGTAGGTCAGCAGTTAATCTACCATTGAGAACCTATGTCATCCTTTCTACGTAAGCTACACATGTACGTAAGTAACTAAATTACGTAAGATATCCGAATCAGTAGCTTAAGCAAGTAGGTTGATTATTATGACAAATTATACTTTACTTACTCTATTTAGCCTCAAACCTCTTTCGAATATTGTCAAACCTATTTCAAACCCTCACTACTCACATAGAACTAGTATATGCAAAATATGGGACGTTACATAGTTCTTCAAAAAATTTAGAAAAAAGTATGATTTTGAAAATGAATATTCTGCTCCTTATTCTTTGTCTGAAGTTAATAACAAATTTAATGAATAGACTGTTTCTACAAGAAATTCCTCTTTTGATGATTTAAAAGATGAAATTGAGAATTAAAAAATTGAGATTAAATCTATTAAAAAAAATAAAATGATTTGTGATCATCGTCTTACTCAGATTGAAAATATTAATAATAAAGGAAAAATGGTTGCTGAAGAAAATACACTTGCAAAACCTTTTATTCTTGATCTTAGACAAGGTATGTTGTTAGGAATGATGCAAATTGTTCCTGCTCATAAATGGTATGTTAAATGCACCATATTGATTGATAATTATTTTTCGATAACTAATGTTGCTTGATTGATAGGGGAGCCGATGTTAGTTGTATCCAACAAGGTCTTGTACCTACTAAGTATTTTGAAACTACTCATATGGTTAAATCTACTTTTGGACATGCTTTAGATATAAAGTATAAATTGTCTAACACTCACATTTGCCAAAATAAAGTTTGCATTCCGCATTTCTCTTTCTTGGTTGAAGATGACTTATACCCTCCAATTATACTTGGAACACCTCTTATAAATGCTATTTATCTATTTACTAGCATAGATGATAAATGTTTTTTTGCTACTAATGAAGATCGGAATATTAGTTATACTTTTATCACTGACCCGATTTCTCATGACATTAATGCTTTAATTGATATGAAGCAAAAGCATGTTGATTCTCTACAACTTGAATTGTTTAGTATGAATATATTTGATACTTTGAAATCCACCAAAGTACAAGAAAAAATTAAATTGATTTCTGAACAAATTACCATTGATATTTGTGCTGATCATCCTAGTGCTTTTTGGAATCAGAAAAAGCATATTGCTACTCTTCCATATGAAGACAATTTTTCAGAGGATGATATTCCTACTAAATCATGTCCTTGTTAGATGAACACCGAATTGGTAGAATTCTGCAAAAAGGAGATTGATAACTTGTTACAAAATGGTTTGATAAAGCCTTCGAAATCACCTTGGGCTTGCATTGCATTTTGTGTTAACAATGCTGCTGAAAGAGAATGAGATGTCCCCAAGTAGAATTATAAACCTTTAAACAAGAATTTAAAATGGATTAGGTATCCTATTCCGAATAAAAGAGATTTATTGTAAAGATTATATGACGCCAATTATATTTTAAAATTTGATTTAAATCAGGATATTGGCAAATCCAAATATTTAAAGAGCATTCTTATAAAACAAATTTTAATGTCTCGTTTCGACAATACGAGTGGAATGCGATGCCATTTGGTTTGAAAAATATTCCTTCTGAATTTCAGAAAATTATGAATGATATTTTCAATCCATATTTGGATTTTATCATTGTTTATATTGATGATATTTTGGTTTACTCAAAGACTCTGGAAATGCATATCAAGCATTTAGATATTTTTAAGAAAATTGTTATACAAAATGGTCTGGTGATTTCCAAACCAAAAATGAGTTTATTTCAAACTAATGTAAGATTTTTAGGACATCTTATGTGCTAAGGAAAAGTCAGAACAATTTGGTAAAGAATATTAAACTTCGTGTTCTATATTTGCCTTGTCTAACCCTGCATGGCAAAAAATTATTGAGACAGATGTGTCTAACATTGGTTATGGTGGAATAGTGAAATAAATCAATCCCCATGTCAAAAATGAATATTTGATCCGATTTCATACCAGAAAATGGAGCGATGCTCAGAAGAAATATGCTACGGTGGCTAATGATATGAGGACCATCGTCAAATGCATATTAAAATTTCAGATGATTTATATAAAAAAAAGTTTTTAATAAAAATGATGCACAATCTGTGAAACATATATTTGATAAAGATTTTAAACATGATGCATCAAAATTGATTTTTGCTAGGTGGCAGGCCCAGTTAGCTCATTTTGATTATGAAATTCATTATAAAAATGGAAGTGATAACTCTCTACCAGATTTGTTATCTAGAGAATATCTATCTTCACAATGAGTTTCTTGTCTCCCTTCTTTACTGATAAAACTTTAGTTACTATACTGAAAGTGATTCCTCTCGATCGAGACGTACAGGAAATTATCCTATGGAAATTTATAGATCATATGGTGATGGACATCTTCTCCATTCATAATATCGAAGAAAACATCAATTTTGACGATTATTAGTGTAATTACTATGATTTATATTATGAGGTATTCGAATAAAAAAAAATGTTTTGTCTGCAGAATGGACCCTCCTTGGGTAACCAAGGCTAGAGGAATGGGAAGTTATACTGGAGGAAGGGGAAGATAATCCCCAGCATCATCAGGATCGTCCTCCTCAGCTAGATCTCCAATTATACAAAGAGGGGGATGAACTTATTTAATCTGAAGTCCTCTCAAAAGGAGGCTTCTTCTTCAATACATCTGAAAGATATTCCAAATATTCCATTATATGCACAGGTGCATGTGTATTTATCGCAAAAGCAAAGTGATACCTTTGCATCTATAGCATAAGAAGATGTTGATGATATTAAATCACATGAAGAAATATCCAAGAAAGAAAAGATATTTCTTTTAGAAGATTGAGACATTCAGCAAAAGGAAGAACCCTGGAAGATATTCCAGCGATATTAGGTTAACGGATTATATTTCTCGGGTGAGTCATACAAAACCCGATCTTATTAGGAGATATCTGGTGGTAATACCTAATAAGATAAGGTTTTGTATGACACACCCGAGAAATATAATCCGTTAACCAAATATCGCTGGAATATCTTCCAGGGTTCTTCCTTTCGCTGAATGTCTGAATTTTCTAAAAGAAATATCATTTCTTTCTTGGATATTTTTTCATATGATTTAATATCATCAACATCTTCTTTTGCTATAGATGCAAAGGTATCACTTTGCTTTTGCGATAAATACGCCTGTAGCTGTGCATATAATGGAATACTTTCTGGAATATCTTCCAGATGTATTGAAGAAGAAGCCTCCTTTTGAGAGGACTTCAGATTAAATAAACTCATCCCCCCACTTTGTTTAATTGGAGAGCTAGATGAGGAGGACGGTCCTAGGGATGATCTTCCCCTTTCTCTGGTATGACCACCAATTTAGAAACCAATTTGGTATCGGTTCTGCGAATATCTTCGCGCAAACTTTTATTAACCGAGTATGCTTATATCTCTCATTGTTGTAGATGAGGACTTTATCAAAATCATGAATATAGTCCTAATATGTAGAATTCATAGAGACCTTATTTAGGCTGATCTGTTTGATTATCATTTTACAGAAGTTATAAACACTTTTGCTGGTGTTATTTCCTGAAAAGTGCTGAAATTCAGTACTACTGGTGCTTATTTGAATTGTCTCATAATAAGATTGAGTTTTGTATAACTCACCCGGGAAATATAATACGTTAACCAAATATCGCTGGAATATCTTCCAGGGTTCTTCTTTTCGCTGAATGTCTGAATTTTCTAAAAGAAATAACATTTCTTTCTTGGATATGTTTTCATATGATTTAATATCATCAACATCTTCTTTTGCTATGGAAGCAAAGGTATCCCTTTGCCTTTGCGATAAATACTCCTACAGCTATGCGTATAATGGACTATTTTATGGATTATCTTCCAGATGTATTGAAGAAGAAGCGTCCTTTTGAGAGGACTTCAAATTAAATAAACTCATCCCCCGTCTTTGTATAATTGGAGAACTAGCTGAGGAGGACGATCTTGATGATACTGGGGATAATCTTCCCCTTTCTCTGGTATAACATCCCCTTCCTTTGGCCTTGGTTACCAAAAGAGGGTCCATTCTGCAGATAAAATATTTTGTTTTATTCGAATACCTCATAATATAAATCATAGTAGTTACGATAATAATCATCAATATTGATGATTTCTTTGATATTATTAATAGAGAAAATGTCCATCACCATATGATCCATACTTTTCTACAGCATAATTTCTTATACATCTCGATTGAGAGGAATCACTTTCAATATAGTAACTAAAGTTTTATCAGTAAAGAAGGGAGACAGAAAACTCATTGTGAAGATAGATATTCTCTAGATAAGAAATCTGGAAGAGAGTTATCACTTCCCTTTTTATAATGAATTTCAAAATCAAAAGGAGTTAACTGGGCCTACCACCTAGCAAAAATCAATTTTGATGCATTATGATTAAAATCTTTATCAAACAAATATTTCCCAGATTGTTCTTTGGTTTTTATTAATGACTTTTGATTATATAAATCATCTTGAAATTTTAATATGCATTTGACGATGGTCAGCATTTCATGAGCCACCATAGCATATTTCTTCTGAGCATCGTTCCATTTTTCATAATGAAATCGGATCAAATATTCATTTTTGTCATGTGAATTGATTTGTTTCAATATTCCACCATAACCAATGTTAGACGCATCTGTCTCAATAATATTTTGCCATGCAGGGTTAGGAAGGGTTAGACAAGGCAAAGATTGAACACGAAGTTTAATATTCTTTATCAAATTGGTGTGACTATCAGTCCATGGTGATTTATGATCCTTTTTTAGCTGATCGTATAAGGGGGCTAAATCACGAGATAAAATTTTCTGAAAGGGGGAATTGTAATTTAAACATTCCAAAAATCTTTGCAATTGGATCCTGTCAGTAATAACATCAGAAAACTTTGAAGCAAAGTCGATCACTCATTGAATTGGCATAACCTTTCCTTGACAAATAAGATATCCTAAAAATCTTATATTAGTTTGAAATAAACTCATTTTTGGTTTGGAAATCACCAGACCATTTTGTATAACCATTTTCTTGAAAATGTCTAAATGCTTGGTATATATTGCAAAAGTCTTTGAGTAAACCAAAATATTATCAATATAAACATTGATAAAATCCATATATGGATTGAAAATATCATTCATAATTTTCTGAATTCAGAAGGAGCATTTTTCAAACCAAATGGCATCACATTCCACTCGTATTGTTCAAACGGGACATTAAAAGCTATTCTATAAGAATGCTCTTTAAATATTTGGATTTGCCAATATCTTGATTTTAGATCAAATTTTTAAAATATATTGGCGTCATATAAATTTGACAATCAATCTCTTTTATTCGAAATAGGATACCTAATCCATTTTAAATTCTTGTTTAAAGGTTTATAATGTATAACCAACCTGGGACACCTCGTTCTCTTTCAACAACAATGTTAACATAAAATGCAGTGCAAGACCAAGGTGATTTCGAAGGTTTTATCAAACCCTTTTGTAACAAGTTATCAATTTCCTTCTTGCAGAATTCTATCAATTCGGCGTTCATCTGACAAGGATGTGATTTTGTAGGAATATCATCCTCTCAGAAGTTTTCTTCATATGGAAGAGTAAGAATATGCTTTTTCCGATTTCAAAAAGCACTAGGATGATTAGCACAAACATCAATGGAAATTTGTTCAAAAATCAATTTAATTTTTTCTTATACTTTGGTCAATTTCAAAGTATCAAATATATTCATACTAAACAATTCAAGTTGTAGAGAATCAACGTGCTTTTGCTTCATATCAATTAAAGCATTAATATCACGAGAAATCGGGTCAATGATAAAAGTATAACTAATATTCCGATCTTCACAAGTAGCAAAAAAACCTTTAGCATCTATGTTAGTAAACAGATAAATAGCATTTATAGAAGTTGTTCCAAGTATAATTGGAGGGTATAACTGATTTTTAACCAAGAAAAAGAAATGCAGAATGCAAACTTTGATTTGGCAAATGCTAGTATTAGGAAATTTATACTTTATATCTAAAGCATGTCCAAAAGTAGATTTAACCATAGGAGTATTTTTTTCAAAATACTTTGTAGGTACAAGACCTTCTTGGATACAACTAACATTGGCTCCACTATCAATCATAGCAACATTAGTTACGGAAAAATGATTATCAATGAATATGGTGCATTTAACATACCATTTATGAGCAGTAATAATTTGCATCATTCCTAAGAACATACCTTGTCTAGGGTCAAGATTAAAAGGTTTTGCAAGATTATTTTCCTCAGCAACATTTTTTCCTGTATGATTAATAGTTTCAATCTAAGTAAGCTGATGATCACAAATCATTTGATTTTGTTGAATAGATTTAATCTCATTTTTTAAATTCCCAATTTCATCTTTTAAATCATCAAAAGAAGAATTTCTTGTAGAAACAGTTTGTTTATTAAATCTTTTATTAACTTCTGATGAGTCCACAAATTGGACTCATTTAGGGCTTTATTTTGATAGAAATAGTGTCCTCAAATGCTTATTTTGTCTGAATATCTGATGAAAACTATTAAGTTTCAGGTATTTGAAGTTTTTGTGGAAGCCTGGACACTTAGGCGCAAAAAGGAACAAAAAGGGCTGAAAAGAACGAAGAAGCTAAAGGCCTACGATTGTCGAGCACACTTGGATACTCGCCAAATGGATGCAATTCGCCCTTTGTTCCAGTACGCGAAGCCCTAAAGGAGAAGGATCAAAAAGACGATGAAAGGAGTAGTCGGCGCTTCGCCGAATAGATCCGGGAAGCAGTACTATACAACCCAATGACCCAGAGCACGACGACGCTGAAGGATAGTGCAAGACAGCGATAAACTACTCCAAAGGGCGAATCGCCTAGTTAATCGGCGATTCTGACTAACCTCACCGAAAGATCCGCCAGTACTATTTTTTTATGTCTATAAATACTAAACTTGTTATTAATTTTTAAAGAGTCGAACATTAATTTTATTTTCAAGAATAGAATAGTACTTTTTGCATATTTTCTCTCAAGTTTGGAGAGGGTTTTGGGATACTTGAAGAAAGAAGGATTTCATCTTCCCAACTTGGAAGTGGATCGTCTCCGTTGTTCTTCCTTTGATTAAATCATTGTTTAATTTCTTATACCCATTTTATTGTAGTATCATTTTAGGTGTATTTTGTTATTTCTTGATGTGTGGCTAAAAACCGCCATTTTGGTGTGTGATTTAGTAAATATGNCTAAACTTGTTATTAATTTTTAAAGAGTCGAACATTAATTTTATTTTCAAGAATAGAATAGTACTTTTTGCATATTTTCTCTCAAGTTTGGAGAGGGTTTTGGGATACTTGAAGAAAGAAGGATTTCATCTTCCCAACTTGGAAGTGGATCTTCTCCGTTGTTCTTCCTTTGATTAAATCATTTTTTAATTTCTTATACCCATTTTATTGTAGTATTATTTTAGGTGTATTTTGTTATTTCTTGATGTGTGGCTAAAAACCGCCATTTTGGGGTGTGATTTAGTAAATATGTATTGATATTGTTGTTGGGTCTTGCTAGCTGATAGGTTAGACGTATTTTAATGGTGATATCACCTAGTGGTTGTGGTTTAATTTAATGGGTTTGTATTTGCAAATACAAAACCACCCATGTGCTTTCGGCTTGCCCGAGAGAGAGGTCGCAAAACGAAGACCGCTGGACTGATTGCCTAAGGAATGGGTCGACATGAGGTTCAGCCTGAGAGAGTGAGTCCGAGTCCCATAACCTAACACTTAGCTCGAGAGAGTGAGTAGGGTAAGGTGTAGGCTAGCCTTCATGCGGCAAATGGGTTTTCGAGAGGAACACATTTGAAACGGGGTAGATTGCTCGAGAGGGAACTTATTTATATCTAAAGCTTAGCCTAGTCACTATTGTTTTGCAAATTTCCTATCGAAGGAATGTATCCAATGATTTATCTCAACTTGAATTGCGGTCACACCTTAAGAACTTGTCCCCATACTTGATTTTCTTGTTATTTTGTTTGTTTTTACTACTTGTGACAAAACCCCTAATTGATATTTGACACTTTCGTGTCACCCCTTTAATTTAATATGTTTTTACTCGTTAATGTCTTTAGCTACGACTAGTTTGAATTTAATTTTATATTTCTACTAATTCTCAAAACCACTTCCTTGGGACACGACCCCAACCTTTAGTTGGGATACTATATTAACGACGATCGTAGACACTTGTACCGTAGGTTAGTGTCGTTGGTCACGATAAGCATCAAAATGGCATCGCTGCCGGGGAATGGTATTATTTGGGAGTTTGTAGTTAAATAAATTTTTTGATTCTTTCTAGTTTTAGTGTTACTAATCTAAATTGTAGTTTTGTTTTGCTAGTTTGAATATCAATGAAGTAAACTAAGGATGGAAAACCATTATGGATACCACACGGATCATCGCCTTCTGAAACTATTGAACCTCACGGACAACCTCCTGACCTTTAAACAAGAAGGGGATGAGACTATTCAGGAAATGTGGCTGAAGTTTCAAGCGGTGCTGCAACTATGCCCATCTCACAAGATGACCAGACAAGGGGCTACTGGAGTGCTTCTACAGGGGTCTAGGACCCAAGAATAGAGACATAGTCGATCAAATTTGCGAGGGTGGTATGCTACAACAACCCTATGACGTTGTAGCAAAACTCCTTGATGGCATGGTAGAAACCAACAAAGAAGCCAAAAAGAAGAAGGAGTGGGAGGCACTAGCTACCCAGTTGAATGCCCTATCTACTAGAGTCACAGAATTAGAGGTACAAGCCATGGGGAAAGAAAGCACTCCTCCCTCCGAGAATGTAGACATGGGAAGAAGCAGAGAGGTATACAGGATGATGAAGCCCTGTCACTCATTGAACAAAAGATTGAGGCACATGAGAAGATGTTGATGAGATGATGGAAAATGTTGAAATGCTAAACGAAGCGTCAGCCGCTCACTTCAATGAAAATTCAACTGTATGATGCTCAAATCACACATTTAATGACGGGTCACTATCCTCCATTAGCCAAAAATTCACCTCATTAAAACATGGGTGATTCCGAGGACGAAGAGTAGTCTTTGATTGCGTCGTGCCGCGACATTAACTCAGGTGTTGTTTGGGAGGCAACCCAAAACCTTATATTTTATTATATTGGCGTACTAGTAAAAGAATAGTGTCTTAGTTTTATAGATTGAAGTGTAATAGGTGCCAAGGAGGTGCATAATGGCGAGCAACGGACCCAGTTGGCGAGTCGCCGAAGAAGCCGACGATCAAATCTATTATGCCGTTTGACTCAAGATATCGCCCACCTGATCGACGACCCAGATGGTCACTGCCGTTTGAACATCCACAACTGCTGAGAAGTTCTGTAAAACTCAGTGAAGTAAAAATTTGTTTGGCGAAGCGCCGAATCACTCAGAAACCAAAATGCGACCACCTAATGGGAACGAATTGGATAAGTTACAGGCCAACGAACAAAAAGGCAGCTGATTAATCACTCGAGAGAGTGGGTTAAGAATAGGCAGATTGGAATGCTAAGAAAAGTTGCATAGAGCTTGATGAATCACTCGGCAATGCACCAGACGTCCTCAACATACCTTCTGCTTTACGCGACATCTGTTGGAGGACTCCAACTCAAAACAGCTGTCTAGCCAGGATTATTCTCTAGCTCTATCTCTATCTTTCTTTAATTTGACCTCTGGATTATTGTTATATAGTTGAGGACAAATATATTTTGATTGTGGTGGGGTGAGGCTCACCTTTATTTGCTTGCTATGGATGTCTGTGTTTTTGTATATATTTAGGTTGTCTGTAGTGGCGTTTTATATTGTTTTTGCGATTGTTTAAGCTTATGGTTTCTTCCTGGTTTTAATTGGTTGCAAATTTTGACCCTTCTGAGAAATTATTATTTTTCGAAGTGGCTATTCTTGTAAAAATTTAAGTCTTGGTTTCGATCAATACCAATGACTTGAATAGTGCTCTCAATTGAACGAACATGAACGTGCGGCTGCAACGAGACCAAATGAAGTTGCATAGACAATATGTGAACTCTTTGCATCTAGTTGTGATTAGCCATTTATCGGATTGATTTTCTCTTGTGATGATTGTTGCACACTAGAAAAAGTGTATAGTCTTGTCTGGCTTCAGTGTCAATGCCGTGTGTGATGAACTTACTTTGAACCTTGCATGAATAAGCCTAGAATTTGCCCTGTTAGTCTGATTGATTTAGTAAGGTGTGCTCTTGAAATGATCTTAGGCAACTTTAAAGAGTGTGAGCCAATTTGACATATACATCTTTTGTGACCTACCCGTGAGCGTGTGAAACTCGTTTGAACACCCTTTGAGCCTTACCTTTCTTTGGAAGAAACTTGATGAAAACTAGAACCCATCACCCATAATCCTCATGAAGTTGTGGTTAGTTTGAATAGCCAACTTAAGACAAAAGCCTAAGTTGGGGGTGTGGTGAAAAAAGAAGGCAAATTAAGAAGTGCAAGAACGTCCCTCTTACCCATGATATTGAGAAAAATGGAACCCCTCCATAAAAGATAATAAAAAAGAATAGAAAACACAGAAAAAGAATAAAAAAAAAGTTGTGGAATAAAGTACAAAAGAAATGGGGTCTCCTAACAATTCATGGGAAGTAAATAATAGGATGACTCATGAGCACTAAAGAAAATGATGAAGGAAAAGGGAAAGAAGTGTTGTGATCACCACATTCACGAAGATCTTTAGTCACAAAGCCTAAACGACCATACCTTTGCACTCAGCCCAATTCAAGCCTTAGAAAGACCTTTTTGATCTTGAGCAAGCCGAACCGAAGGTTGATTGGAAAATAAGGGCAAACCTATGGGTGAAAACATGCATTGTGTTCCTCATTTTGAGTGTGAGCGTTGCATTTGATTCTTGATTTTAAATTGATTTACCCCTGTGCGTGAATATGGAATAATTCTTTGTGTGAGGGCATTTGATACTGTTGTTGAGCTTGAACTTGCATTAGTAGCAAGTATCATGAGCATGAGAAATGTTTGTTAATGGTTTGTCACAACTTGAATCTTTGAGTACACAATTGATCTTTGCATAAGTGATTTGAGCCTTGTTGTGTATGTTCATGATTTAGTCTTCTGTAGCACTATTTCAGACACTTTGTTGAACGACTGAACTTGAGTTTGCTTGAGGACAAGCAAAAGTTTAACTTGGGGGTGTTAATGAGTCCACAAATTGGATTCATTTAGGGTTTTATTTTGATAGAAATAGTGTCCTCAAATGCTTATTTTGTCTCAATATTCGATGAAAACTCTTAAATTTCAGGTATTTGAAGTTTTGGTAGAAGTATGGACACATAGGTGCAAAATGGAACAAAAAAGGCTGAAAAGAACGAAGAAGTAGAAGCTTGGGTATCGCCAAGCACACATGGCGACTCACCGAATGGACGCACTCCGCCCTTTATTCCAGTACGCGAAACCCTGAAGAAGAAGGATAAAAAAGGCGATGAAAGGAGCAGTCGACACTTCGCTGAATAGTTTCGCGAAGCAGTACTATACCGCCCAATGACACAAAGCACGACGACGTTGAAGGCTAGTGCAAGACGGTGACGAACTACACAAAAGGGCAAATCGCAGAGTTAATCGGTGATTCCGACTAACCTCATCGAAAGATCTGCCAGCACTATTTTCTGATGTCTATAAATACTAAACTTGTTATTAATTTTTAAAGAGTCGAACACTATTTTAATTTCCAGAATAGAATAGTACTTTTTGGATATTTTCTCCCAAGTTTGGAGAGGGTTTTGGCAGACTTGAAGAATGAAGGATTTCATCTTCCCAAGTTGGAAGTGGGTCTTCTCCATTTTTCTTCCTTTTCTTAAATCAAGGTTTAATTTCTTATACCCATTTGATTTTAGTATCATTTTAGGTGTATTTTGTTATTTCTTGATGTGTAGGTAAAAATCTCATTCTTGGGGCATGATCTAGTAAATATGTGTTGATATTGTTGTTGGTCTTGCTTGTTGATAGGTTAGATGTACTTTAATGGTGATTTCACCTAGTGATTGTGGTTTAATTTAATGGGTTTGTATTTGCAAATACAAAACCACCCACGTGTTTTCGGCTTGCCCGAGAGGGAGGTCGCAAAACCAAGACCGCTAGACTGATGGCCTAAGGAGTGGGTCGACATGAGGTTCAGCCCCGAGAGGCTGATTATTATCACATAATTCAGGCAACTCAATTTCTTCCCCTGAAACAGAATCAAAATAATAATCAGATTGTGAACTTGTAGTCTATAAGAAAATATAAATCTTATCATGAACCTCTTCATCAAGTTCTAAGCTTTTATGCTTTTCAAGGCTGCAATTGGGTGTTATGTTACCAAAGTTTCCACAATTATAACACTTAATCTTGGCGAGCTCCCACCTAGACCTATTTTTGGTAAATCTATTAGACTTACGAGAGACTTTTCTATCATATCGCTCTTCCTTAGATCTATGTGTATGCTTAGACCTTCTTTTTCTACAAGGTTCATCGTGATTGGAGCCTCTAGAATCTCTATGTTCGGTTTTCTTGCTATCAACCGAAGTACTGGGTAAACCAAACTGGGTACAAAAGTCAGTAATTGCTCCAAATCAGATGACGGATGCAGTCACTAATTTTGAGTATTCTCATATTACTCATAATCCTGATGGTAGGATTTGTATGCAGTTTCATGATATTCCTTATAGTAGACATTCATTTTCTTCTGATAGGAGATTGCCTGCTATCCATCATATTTCCCCCATTGATCCCGTGTATGGCTACACTCGTAACCATGCTTCTTCATTACATACTCTAACTTTGAGTATATTTGTGGATCCAAATGATAGACTTGTTAATAAAATAAAAATTAATCCTTGTTTAAATATTGTTCATGCAAATGATATAGCTTCTGATATTTCTGATAAGGACATTCCTTCTCAGTCCAAAATGGATTATGATCTTAACAATACTTGATGATGGATGTACACCAAATAGATTTTAGTCTAGGTTCTCTGGCAAGAAAGTACGTTCAGAATGAGTTCTTAAGTGATAAATGGAACCAGTTTAAAACTTGGTTTTTCGATACTTATAGTGCCGATGATTTGAATAATATTTCTCAAGAGTTTTATGAAACTTGTGCTTTACATAATCAAATTATGTATTTTGTACCTTGGTTTATAACCACTTATTTACCTTTATTCATCAACGTTCTAGAACGATCTTTTAAAGATGGAACTGGTAATATTATCAAGGTTGTTTACCAACCTCAGTCATCATTTGTTTTACCTAATAATACTGGTATTACTTTTACTGCCTTTCAAAAATTTCTTGAAGAGGATGTTGCGGCAGTCAGCATCAATGAAATTAATAATTTGATTTCTCAAAATAATTATTTGGGACTTTATGTTAAAGTTCTGGGTGAACATATTGGTTCTCTGGATAAAAAAGTCGATGAATTAACTGCTTTGATAATTCAAATAAAAAATGATGTAAAGACTTTTAATAAAAAATGAATTAACTGCTTTGATAATTCAAATAAAAAATGATATAAAGGCACAAGTTGATTTAACTATGGCTACTCCTGTGCAGAGGCCATCTGAGATTTCAGATTTCAAATTCAAATTGATTTATGATTTAGAAGAACTTCTTGATAAAAAGTTTTCTGAATTTAGTGCAAAACCCAAAGATCTATCTGAAAGTTTTGCTGATGAAATGGAAAATACTTTAGATTTTGAAAAACACGTGTCTTTAAAGTTTAATAAACTTCGTGGTTATCCTAAGAAAAAAAGTGGTAATACTACTAAATTTGCTCATAAACCTAGTATGCAAACTTATTATTATTCTAGACCAACTCCTCAAGATGTGATTATAGAGGAACGGGACTAGATTTAGACAAATACCTCATATAGTGGGTCTGAAATTTATGAATTTTGATGCTTGACTAATAGACAATTAACTATTCTTGTTCATAGAATGCTTATGTATGCAACTATCTGTAGAAGTGTTAAAAATTCAGATATAAATATTTGTAAAATGATAATTGGAGGCTTTACAAGCCAACTTCGAGGCTGGCGGGATAACTATATAAGCACCGAGGCCGAAGCAGTGGCAATTAATACTACTTATGATACTAAAGGTGTTGATAACTTATGCATGGCTCTAGTAAAAAATAGCGAAGACACGGTTTATACCTTAGTCTTAACCATTTTAGAACATTTCAATTGTAGATTTACCAATCAGCATGAGACTGCTCGTACCCTGTTAAGTAGTCTATGATGTAGAACCTTAGGAGAATTTAGATGGTATAAAGATACATATATGAGTAGGGTGATGGAACTACCCGAAAACAATTATGAACACTAAAAAGCTAAGTTTATAGATGGCCTTCCTCTGTTATTTGTCGAGTGAGTTCGGAAGATTCTAAGGAATACGGTTGGAGAAATCCCTTATAGGGATTATACTTATGGAAAGATAATAAGAGTTTGCACTCAAGAAGGGATAAATTTGTGTCACGAATTAAAGTTATCCAGATAACTTAAGATATATAAGCTCAGAGAAGGATCTCAGTTAGGATACTTTTGTACCCTGTTTGGTTTACGCAACACTTCAGCTGATAGCAAGAAAACCAAACATAGAGATTCTAGAGGCTCCAATCACGATGAACCTTATAGAAAAAGAAGGTTTAACCATAGACATAGATCTAAAGAACAACGAGATGATAGAAAAGCCTCTCATAAGTCTAATAGATTTACCAAAAATAGGTCTAGGCGGGAGCTCCCCAAGATTAAGTGTTCCTAAGTTTGAAACTATTAATAATAAAGGAAAAAATGTTACCAAAAATGATTTATGATCATCGTCTTACTCAGATTGAAACTACTAATAATAAAGGAAAAAATTGTGCTGAAGAAAATACTCTTGCAAAACCTTTTAATCTTGATCCTAAAAAATGTATGTTCTTATGAATGATGCAAATTGTTACTGCTTAAATGGTATGTTAAATGCACCATATTGATTGATAATCATTTTTCAATAACTAATGTTGGTATGATTTATAGAGGAACCAATGTTAGTTGTATCCAAGAAGGTCTTGTACCTTTTAAGTATTTAAAAAAAAACTACTCATATGGTTAAACCTACTTCTGGACATGCTTTAGATATGAAGTACAAATTGCCTAATACTCGCATTTGCCAAAGCAAAGTTTGCATTACGCATTTCTTTTTCTTGGTTAAAAATCAATTATGCCCTCCAATTATACTTGGAACACCTTTTATAAATGCTATTTATCCTCCTACTAGCATAGATGCTAAAGGTTTTTCTTCTACTTATGAAGACCGCAATATTAGTTATACTTTTATCACTAACCCGATTTCTCGTGATATTAATGCTTTAATTGATATGATGCAAAAGCATGTTGATTCTCTACAACTTGAATTTTTTAGTATGAATATATTTGATACTTTGAAATCCACCAAAGTACAAGAAAAAATTAAATTGATTTATGAATAAATTGCCATCGATATTTGTGTTGTTCATCCTAGTCCTTTTTGAAATCGGAAAAAGCATATTGTTACTCTTCCATATGAAGACAATTTCTCAGAGGATGATACTTCTACTAAATCACGTCCTTGTCAGATCATCGCCGAATTGGTAGAATTCTGCAAAAAGGAAATTGATAACTTGCTACAAAAAGGTTTGATAAAACCTTCGAAATTACCATGGTCTTGCACTGCATTTTATGTTAACAATGTTGCTGAAAGAGAACGAGGTGTCCCCAGGTTGGTTATAAATTATAAACCTTTAAACAAGAATTTAAAATGGATTAGGTATCCTATTCCAAATAAAAGAGATTTATTGTCAAGATTATATGACGCCAATATATTTTCAAAATTTGATTTAAAATTAAGATATTGGCAAATCCAAATATTTAAAGATCATTCTTATAGAACAACTTTTAACGTCCCGTTTGGACAATACGAGTGGAATGTGATGCCATTTGGTTTGAAAAATGCTCCTTCTGAATTTTAGAAAATTATGAATCATATTTTGAATCCATATTTGGATTTTATCATTGTTTATATTGAAGATATTTTGGTTTATTCAAAGTCTCTTGAAATGCATATCAAGCAATTAGACATTTTCAAGAAAAATGTTATACAAAATGGTCTGGTGATTTCCAAATCAAAAATGAGTTTATTTCAAACTAATGTAAGATTTTTAATACATCTTATTTTCAAGGAAAGGTTACGCCAATTCAATGATCGATCGACTTTGCTTCAAAGTTTCCTCATGTTATTACTGACAGAATCCAATTGCAAAGATTTTTGGAAAGTTTAAATTATATTTCCCCCTTTTATAAAAAATTATCTCGTGTTTTATCCCCTTTATACGATCGGCTAAAAAAGGATCATAAATCACCATGGACTGATAGTCACACCAATTTGATAAAGAATATTAAACTTCGTGTTCAATCTTTGCCTTGATTAACCATTGCTAACCCTGCATGACAAAAAATTATTGAGACAGATGCGTCTAACATTGTTTATCGTGGAATATTGAAACAAATCAATACCCATGAAAAAAATGAATATTTGATCCGATTTCATTTTAGAAAATTGAGTGATGCTCTGAAGAAATATGCTACGATGGCTCATGAAATGCTGACCATCGTCAAATGAGTATTAAAATTTCAAGATGATTTATATAATAAAAAGTTTTTAATAAAAACCGATGCACAATCTATGAAATATATGTTTGATAAAGATTTTAAGCATGATGCATCAAAATTGATTTTTGCTAGGTGGCAGGCCCAGTTAGCTCCTTTTGATTTTGAAATTCATTATAAAAAGGAAAGTGATGGCACATGAAATGCTGGCCATCGTCAAATGAGTATTAAAATTTCAAGATGATTTATATAATAAAAAGTTTTTAATAAAAACCGATGCACAATCTATGAAATATATGTTTGATAAAGATTTTAAGCATGATGCATCAAAATTGATTTTTGCTAGGTGGCAGGCCCAGTTAGCTCCGTTTGATTTTGAAATTCATTATAAAAAGGGAAGTGATGACTTTCTTCCAGATTTCTTATCTAGAGAATATCTATCTCCGCAATGAGTTTTTTGTCTCCCTTCTTTTCTGATAAAACTTTAGTTAGTTTACTGAAAGTGATTCCTCTCAATCGAAACGTACATGAAATTATCCTGTGGAAAATTATAGGTCATATGGTGATGGACATTTTCTCTATTCATAATATCGAAGAAATCATCGATTCTGATGATTATTATCATATTTAATATGATTTATATTATGAGGTATTCGAATAAAACAAAATATTTTGTCTGCAGAATGGACCCTCCTTGGGTAACCAAGGCCAGATGAAGGGGAAGTTATACCACAGGAAGGGAAAGATCATCCCCACGATCATTAGGTTCGTCCTCCTCATCTAGCTCTCCATTTACACAAAGAGGGGGGGATGAGTTTATTAAATCTGAAGTTCTCTCAAAAGGAGGCTTCTTCTTCAATACATCTGGAAGATATTCCAGAGAAAAGTCCATTATACGCACAACTACAAGCGTATTTATCGTAAAAGCGAAGTGATACCTTCGCATCCATAACAAAAGAAGATGTTGATGATATTAAATCATATGAAAAAAATATCCAAGAAAGAAATGATATTTCTTTTAGAAAATTCAGACATTCAGCGAAAGGAAGAACCTGGAAGATATTCCAGCGATATTTGGTTAACGGATTATATTTCCCCGGTGAGTCTTACAAAACCCGATCTAATTATGAGACAATTCTGATAAGCACCGGTAGTGCTGAATTTCAGCACTTTTCAGGATATAACAGCAGCGAGAATGTTTATAACTTCTCTAAAATGATAATCAAACATTAATCTGTTGAAGACTAGGGTATCTCGACAATGAAGGAAAGGCATATCAGCCTAAATAAAGTCTCTATAAATTTAACATATTGGGACTATATTCATGCTTTTGATAAAGTCCTCATCTGCAACAATGAGAGACATAAGCATACTTGGTTTATAAAAAGTTGTGCGAAGATATTCCCAGGACCGATCCCAAATTGGTTTCTAAACTGGTTATCATACCACAGTCCGACGATTAAAATATTACCGGATCCATTTCTTAAGTTATACAAAGAATGGATTAAAGTCTCGCCAAATCTTAACGCATTATATCACACATATCATATCTGTTACATTGGAAAAATCGAACAAATATACTTTTTCGTTGAATTCTCTATTCCTTGGATTTATAAATGGACTCCAGAAGTAGGTTTTATTGAGGAGCAAATTTATTGTTTATATAGGACCTTCTATAATAATTTCTAGGATAAACTGATGAAAAGAGATCCCAAAACCAAGTCCTTATATGGACAAGAATTGTTGGATCTTGTTCAGAAAAGGATCCAAGAATATTGTATTACCTCTCAGAAAGGGATAATTCAAGATAGCTCGGTGATGCATATTGTCCAAAAAATCTCTATTCAGAATGGAGATAAAGAAGAAATGATTAATAATTATGTCGACAAAGTCAGAAGAAATCTACTTCTCAACATAACTCAATACGAGAAATTAGACACATCAATGAGGAGTGAAACAAGTGGTGATATCGCCACAGAAGATATTCAAGAGGCTCAACCATGTGAGTCAAACAAAAACTCAGAAGATACTTTGCAAAAGGCGGAAGATTTTCTCCGCAAAATAAAGAAAAAGGACAAAATATAAAGTTTCTCTCTACAACAAAAGTCATTATGAACAGTAAATACACTGTTGACCAACAATAGATAATATGTTACCATACATAGGGACCCATTTAAGGGACCCACATTTAATATTCATAGATTCTTTTTCTTTCTATAAATAAGTTTAGTTTTAGTTGTCTAGACAGGTTCGATGTTACATAGATCTCTCTACTTTCACTCTCTACTATAAATTTCTCTTAGTTTGTAAAGCATTCAGTCTACCGGACTTCAGCTGGAAGCAAATAAATTGTGGATAGTTCTCTCATAGGCCCTAGTGTTGGCCATAGTTACCAGGTACTTTAATTCTTCCTTCTTTCATCTTTTATCTTTCTCTGATCTAGAGTCGTGACTATGTCCGGCTAAAAGACTCATATCTATGTCCGATATCTAACTTCACTTTTATAGCTATCATGAAAGATCTAGACGTTATCTAAATATAAATATATTTATATATGGTTTCTTGACTTTGTTATGAGATGGTGGTACATTCATATTTGATGCAATACGTTAATGGCTTTGTCTTAGTGACTCTGTCTAGCCAGTCGTGGTCCAAAGCCCGTTAATGAGTTGAAAAAAGGGCGCTCTGTACCCGGTTAGAACTGATAGACACATCGGCTCAATATCAATACGTATTTGAATCTTGACAGACCGTTTGCTCGGGTAATAATAATAATAATAACAATAACAATAATAACAACACTAACAATAATAACAACAATAATAATAAGAATAATAATAATAACAATAAAAATAATAATAATAATAACAATAATAATAATAACAATAATAATAATAACAATAATAACAATAACAATAATAACAATAACAATAATAACAATAACAGTAACAATAATAACAGTAATAGTAACAGTAATAATAATAATAAAAAAATTAAAAATTAAAAATTAAAATTTTTTTTAAAAAAATTTAAAAATAAATAATAATAATAATAATAATAATAATACCATTTTGACTCGGATCGCACAGTTAGACTATTTGGAGCCTTTACAAACATAATTAATCATGGCAACAGTATATGAAAAACCCTACTATCTGGGTTCGCTCGGGTCCTCCCTCCACATGGGTAATACCACGGATTCCTTCAGCGGTCCTTCATAAACTCGCCTGGGTTAAACTATGTCTGACCATAATCTAACTATTTAATCTGTCAACATAATAGACACAATGCCACCCTATAGTCACTTAGTATGCTATAGCTCAACACAAACAATTTAGCCCATCATCGGGTTCAACACATAAAGAAATGCAAAATAACAAAAATAGTACTTGTGAGCCAAAGGCGGAATCACCAAATATCAACCAAAGTGCAAACTTTTATTCCAACTTTCAAAACATAGAAAATATTACACAAGAGGGGGGGGGGGGAGGGGTTCTAAAACCAGTCTCTTTACTAAAACTTAGACCCTCTTATATAGAGGTAGAAAACTTTTAAAAATGAATAAATAGATGGCCCACACTCTTTCTAAAGGCCAATAGGAAAACGATAAGACCAACAATATAATATGGCCTTTACTAATACACTTTGGCCAGCTCTACTAACTTTAATAGAAGTTTTGGCATATTATATGTAGTCGACAAGCTTTTCCTTACTTTATTAAAGCCTTCATTATTTTTTCTAAAGGGCCCTTATTCTTTGACTTTTCCTTTGACAGCTATAGATGTGTTGGAAGATTCTTTCACCTGTTGTTGAAATCTTCTGAAGAGAGCGTCTAAATCCACTTCTTCATTGTTATCATCTTGGCCTTCTCCAGCTAGACACGTGGCATCATCCTCATCATTGGTATGACATGCTGACGCCATGGAGATATCATCCTTAGTATCAATATCTAGCTTTTTCATCAAATCTTTTTTAACTTCTTCCATGTATAAGGCTATAGCCTCTGATCTAGAAACAATTCCTTTGTTCATGTGTAGTTTCCTTGAAATCTGCTTAAAGGGGCTAAGAGAATTCTCTTGAGGTTCAAATATTTCTTGAACATGATAATTATTAATCTTATCATTTATTAAATTCAAAATTTCTTGACCATGGACTTTGCCTTCCAGGTCTTTAATGATTAGTTTACTCCAAAACTTTGTATAAAAAGTTTGTTGTAAATAAGGGAATCCTTCAGAAGTGTTATTAACTTCAACATTCCACTTCATAATCCATGGGACGGAAAACTCTATAAAAAAATTACATTACCGCCATTCCTTCAAAGAAGATATTATCTTGCGCCATACCAATAAGTTTGGGAGATATGTCTACCCATTCTACATATAAGCTTTTGTATTCATCTCATAAATTTTTTATTGAAGGACCGTATAACGTCCACCATTTACAAAACCAATTTGGAATTGGTTCAGTAAAGACATTAGAACAAATTTTTATAAGCCAAGAATGTTTTTTATTGGCATTTTCATATAATAACGCTCTATTAAAGCTGTCCATGTAATTCCAGTAATTATATTTAACTCCAACCTTTTGTTCCGGATGGATATAATCTCTTTCCTTTAATGGGCTCATCCCCCATTCTTCCGGAGTAAGAACCTTTTTTATGATAATTTTTGAAAAGTTATAAACTTTTCTTGTAGTAGTAGAATAAAAATGCTGAAATTCTGCTGACCCTATTGATGAGAGTATAATCTCATAATGCATTCTGTATTTATACGTAGTGGTAATATAACAGACTGAATCTAAATATCTAGCCACTAGTTTCCATGGATCATGCTTCCATCATAAATCATTATTTTTCAAAAGAAGTATAACTTCCTTTTTATCATTTTGGTCAAATACTTATGTTGCCTCATCATCTATTAGAGTCGAGGAATAGGTCGGAGGGTTATTATCCGATGAATTTTTGGATTTCATAAAATTCATAAATTCATTGTACATTGGGTGGTCTGTATTAATACCATTGCTGCTTGCTGAAGCAATATTTGCTGCTACCAATTGTTTATTTCCTATCTGGGCAAGGATGTGACCTCTTCTTCCTCCTCCAGTTGTGCCGCGTCCTCTTCCCCTTCTCGAAGGGGGCCACGATGGTGTCATCCTGAAAAGACAAATAATTATAATTAGTGTAAATATTCTCTAGTAAGAAAATCTAGAAGACTATTATCTTCATATTTTTTATATTGTATTTCAAAATCAAAAGGAGCTAAAAGGGCTTGCCATCTTGCAAACATTTACTTAGAAACATCATGCTTACAATCTTTGTTGAACATAAACTTAGTTGCTTGACAATTAGTTTTTATTAAAAACTTTTGGTTATAAAGATCTCCTTGAAATTTAAGAACACATTTTACTATAGCCAAAATTTCTTTAGCTATAGTGGCATAATTTTTCTGGGTTGCATTCCATTTGCCAGAATAAAATTGAACGATATAATGAAGTTTGTTATCAGGACAATTTTGAGTCAATACACCACCATATCCTATGTCTGAAGCATCAGTTTCTACTGTTTTTGCCCAATTTGGATTGGCCAGAGTTAAACAAGAAAGGTTTTTAACCTTTTCTTTAATCCTTTTGATTGCTTTAGTATGATCATTTGACCATGCCTTAGGATTGTTTTTCAACCTGTCATATAAAACAGTTATATCCTTGGCTATATCCTTTATAAAAGGAGCAACATAATTAAAACTCCCAAGAAATCTTTGCAACTGAGTCTTGTTAGTAATAACATCAAGAAATTTAGAAGCAAATTCAATACTTCTATTGATAGGACTAATATTTCCTCTTTCATTATTATGACCAAGAAACCTGATATTTTTTTTAAACAAAGCCATCTTAGGTTGAGATAGAACTAAACAATTCTGGGTAATAATCTTTTTATATAACTCCAAATGTTTAAAATGAGTTTCCACATTTTTTGAAAATACTAAGATATCATCTATATAGACAATTATAAAATTGATGTACGACATGAAAATATCATTCATAATTTTCTGAAATTGTGATGGAGCATTTCTTAAGCCAAATGGCATAACATTCTATTCAAATTGCCCCATTGGTACATTAAAAGCGATTTTGAACCTATCTGACTTAGCTATCTGAATATGCCAATAACCTGATTTCAGATCAAATTTAGAAAATATGATAGCATCATAAACACTGTCTAATAAATCTTTTTTATTAGGAATGGAATACCTGATCCATCGTAACGCTTTATTAAGTGATTTATAATTTATTACCAGGTGAGGTGCTCCTCTTTCTTGCTCAGCATGTTTAGATAAGGATTTTTCAAAAAATCAAGACTATTATGTTCTCCTTCAATAGAAGACGATGATTCAAAAACATTTTCTAAATCCTAACGAGTTTGGATAGCATCCAGTCTAACCTCTATTGAAATTTTTTTTTCTTCTAGACGGATAATGTCCTCCTTGAGATTATTAATTTCTTCCTTTAAGTCATTGATAGTAGTGGGAGAACTTATCTATTTTCTCCTTTCCAACAATAGGTTTTTAACCTCTGCCATGGTATATGAACCTTCTTTACTAGAGATTTCCTCAAGAATATGATCCTTGTCTTTACTTGTAGAAGTAGTACTAGTTTTATCAATAATCTGAGCTCTGATTTCCGGAACTTTAATACTTTGTAAGAGCTCTAATACCTTGTCATTATCAATAATATTAATACTCAATTCTTTAAATTGAGCATAGATCATATAAAGGTAATCTTCATCATTATCCTTTTCACATGTCATCCCTTGTTGGCAAGGTGAGCATTCATCCTCAGAAGTCATCTAATATTCTTATTGAAGGGCTTTAAGATCTTCACTTGTTGAGGACCCTTTATCGCTACTATTTCCTGGTTCTGAACTTTCTGAATCAGAATTAAGCATAATCTTATAAAGGGAATCCCTTATGTCATCATCTATATCAAGGCTCTTAATTTTTTCCTTGACTCGACAATCTTTTGCATAGTGGCCAAATCTTCCACATTTGTGGCAAGTATCTGACTTGTTATAATTATGTCAATACTTTTTCCTTCTCTTCGAAGAGTCACCTTTTCCCTCTTCAGTTCTTCTGAGCTTCTTTTCAATCCTCTTTTTCTTCTATTTTTCGTAATCTTTTTTGGAAGATTTTTTCTTCTTAGGAGGATATTCTTTTTCTTTGGATTTTTGTTTAGGAATATCAAATGCGAATTGTTTGCAAAATTCACCTAATTGCTTTCTTTCATTTAAGCGACGTCGCTTAATTTGTAGATTCAACTTTATTTCATTACATAGGGAAATTACTTCCTATACGCAAGCAGTTATAAGATTTCCATAGGTATAATCATCATAATTAATACTATGATTTTCTCCTCTAATGGCCTTTCTGACCCTTTCTGCAAATAGGGTTGGTAATCCATCTATAAATTTGGATTTCCAATGGGTGGTATTACACTTTGGTAATTCCATTACTCTGCATAAGAAATCATCTTTATAATACCTAAATGATGTAAGGGTCTTACATCTCAAGTTTTGGAGCAGAGTTCTAATTGTCTCACTATTATCCGACCATCTTCCAGAAAAATGTTCTATAATATTAAGAACCAGTGTATAAACTGCATTCTGGTTATATTGTTCTCCTTCTAGCTTTACTGCTTGTAGGCTCTTATCCCTTTGATCCTGGTTGAGATAATTATCCCACCAGTCTTTCAATTGGCCAATAAAACCTACTGTTATTATATCAGCGATAGTCTTACCACTATTTTGTTAGTCTTACAGATAGTACTGTACATAAGCATCCTATGGACAGTTGTATAAATCTGTCTATCAGTATAACCATATATGTTCCTTTCATAGATTTCCTTACCATTATAATTATTAGTTATAATGTGTTCAAGTTCTTCCAACAATACATCTTGTGGAGTAGGTCTAGGATAGTAGTACATCCTTTGGACCGGTTTCCTTGCATATCTTTTTGAGATTTTATTAATATCATCAGAAAAATTATTATTATGACGAGATTATCCTTCCGAGAAACTCTCAGCATTTATAGGCTGTACTCCAACACCTTTGAATTTCTTTTCCATGAAATTCTCAAGATCTAAATAATCCTTGATTTTGAAATCTTCAATTTTCGGCGGAGGTTGCAAACTGCTATGAGCTATCTCTCTTTACCCTTACTTTTGGTAGATAATAAAGAGATGATTTTGTCAACTTTATCATGTAAATAAATGATATGATCACCCAAAATACTCATATAAATATTGGCATAATTATTTTGCTTAATCATGGTATGCTCACTTGTTACTTAACTACAATAAAGCATTTGTTTCACAAATCCCACCCCTTCCCCCTTTTACTTACTTCTCTCCCAAATACGTTGACTAAACAAATATAATCGTAAGTTAAGTTCAAGTCTAAACCATATTCCTCGTGGGATCGACCCCAACCTACAAGTTGGGTCCTTTACTTGATAACGATCGCTTATACTTCTTTTGGGAGGTGTAATTTGAGCATATCAAATTTTGGCGTCACTGCTAGGGAAATTGTCTTTTAGATTAAGTTTAACTACATTATTAAACTTTAGTCAATTATTTCCTAATTTTACTTTTTTCTTTTGTTTTTGTTTCTCTCAGGTTCCTACTCTAGTGTATGCCAAGTACACGGAGTCAAGGTGAACCACTGACTCCTTGATTTGACGTATACGGGCGCTTCATCCAATACTAAGCGTCCATGGTTGTTCAATAGTAATATAACCCAACTAGTGAGTTGGGGTCGAGTCCCTAGGGAACGTTTTGTAATCGAGAATTAACAGAAAAGCAAGAACTTCGCTCAAGTCAATTATAGCTAATGACTTATACGAATAAAAACATATCAAATTAAAAGGTGACACAAGTTTCAATTATCGAAGGGGTTTTTGTAGTCAATTATCAACTAGAAGCAGCAAATAATAGAGAAATATTAATATGGAGACGGAATTCTTCGGATGTGATAGGAATATGAGCTAAAAAAACAACCGGGTCAATGTTATTGATAGTAAATCGCTGTAAATTGGTAAATAAGCTAGACTTTAGTGGTGGTAAATTTTCTCTCGAACTATTTACCCCGAATCAAATCGGTTTCTCTCGAACACCAATAAGCGGCAATAAACAACAGCCTTCACCTTAGTCCATTCACTCTCTCGAGCTGAATGTGTGGGAGAGGGTTTATGATTCACTCTCTCGATTTCAACCCACAACAACCTAATAACCATAAACTATTGATTCAGTAGTTTTGGTTTTAAAACCTCTCTCTCGAAAAAGTCAAAAGCACAAAGATAAATTTATATTTGCAACTACAACCCCATTAAATTCAAACATAACTACTGAGCGAAATCACCTTAAACAGTAAATTAACTATCTATTAGCAATACCAGTAGTAAATTCAACCCATATTCACATAATCGCACCTAAAGAATTGGGGTTTTAGCTAGACATAATAAAGATATAGAAATCGATACCAAAAACTGTTTCCATCAAATGGGTACGATAGATATTGTCTTTTCACAGGTCTAAGATCAAGAATCTTCAATATCCACTTCCAATTGCTTAGAGATGGAAATCTTCATATCTTCGAAGCTAAGGAACAAAGTCTCCAAAACTCCAAGTTCTAAAAGCTGAAAATAATGTTTGATATTCTAAAATTTGATACTGATTTGCATACTAAACTAAAAATTCAAACTGATTTTTATAGTTGTTAAAAAGTATGTGCGAAGGACCACTCGACGTAGTTAGTCGAGATCGTCGATACACTCGGTGATCCGCCCTTTGGTCTGGTACATCGCCTTTCTGCATTGGCCTTCAGTAAATTCAAATTCTGTAACGTTGGGCGACGGAGTACTTCATCGCGGAATCGTTCGGTGACTCACCGACTGCTCCTTTATCTCGCCGACTCGATTTTCTCCCTCAAAGTTTGGCACACTTGAAAATTTGGTGAGACCATAGCCATTTAGTGACTCATCGAATGGTTTAGGCGATCCTCAGGCCGTCTTTTCTTCGCTCTTTTCAGCTGCCTTGTTCCTTTCTACCCAATAGTGTCCATGCTTAGTCTCTAACTCCAAATACATAAAACTCAAGGAGTTTCATCAGTTATTGAGACAAAATATGCATTTGAGGACACTAAATCTATCAAAATAAAGCCATAAAAGAGTCCAAATTATGGACTCATCAACACCCCAAACTTAAACTTTTACTTGTCCTAAAGTAAAACTCAAGTTCAACAGTTCAAAAAGGATGTCTCAAACAGTGCTACACAAGACTCAATCTTGAATGCACACAAAAAAACTCAACTTACTCGTGCAAGGATCAATTGTGCACTCACAGATTCAAGTTGTGACTCACCATTACCAAAGAATCTCAAGTTCACTATACTTACTTCAAATGCAAGTTCAAGCTCAACAAAGGTATTCAAATGCCCTCACACAAAGAATGATTCCATATTCACTCAATGGTTCAATCATTTAAAGTTTCAGAATCAAGATGAATACTCACGCTCACAAAGATAAACACAATGCATGATTTCACCAATAAGTTTGCCCTAATTTTCCAATCGACTTTTGCTTCAGCTCATTCAAGATCAAAAAGGTCTTTTCAAGGCTTGTAATGGGGTTGGGTGTAATGGTATGGTCATTTGGGATTATAGGCTGAAATCCTCATGAAATGTGATGTGAACAACACCTTCTTTCATTCTCTTTATCATCTTCCATGGGTCATTGGAAACCCCATTTTTTTTGTATTTCCACAATCTTATTCCACAACTTAGGCTTTTGGCCTAAGTTGGCTATGCAAGTAAACCACAGATCATGAGGATTATGGGTAATGGGTAAATAAAAGGTAGCAATGTTATCAAGTTTCTTCCAAGAAAAGGCTAAGGTTCAAAGGGTGCTCAAAAGAGGTTCACACACCAACCAGATAATCCACAAAAGAAGTATAATGTCAAATTGGTTCACACTCTTTAAAGTTGCCTAAGATCATTTCAAGAAATTGCATCACTTAGTCAACCGGACCAATGGGGCAAATTCTAGGTGTCATCACACAAGGAATTGACACCAATGTCAAACAAGACATTACACTTTCGCTAGTGTGCAATGTTCGACACAAGAGACTCAATTCGATACTCGTCTAGTCACAACAAGATGCAACGAATTAACATATTGTCTATGCAACTTCATTTAGCCTCGTCGTAGCTGCACATACATTTTTGTTTGATTATGAGCACTATTCGAGTCACCGGCATTGATTAAAACCGGTACTCAAATTTTCAAGGGAATAACCACATTCAACACATACAAAAGGTGGTAAAGATTTCGAAAGGGTCAAAAAATATTTACAATTAAAAGCAAGTATCCACAAGCTCAAGCATCCACAAAAGAAGTGAAAAAACACAATTTTTAGCTCAAAGCCCAAATATAAACACAACAAAAATGACGAATGTCACACAAAAGGTGGGCCTCACCCCACCACAAATAAAAGCATTTGTCCTCAAATGCAAATAAGAATATCCAAAAGTCAAAAGAAATAAAGACAGAGAGGGAGGTAAAGAGGGGATCTTGTCTACGCAGTCGCTCCATCTGTCTGGCATCGGTGCCCGGTGCATCAGTCTGGTCTCGGGCCTCAGTACCCGGGATCACCTTAGAAGGAAAAGCAGTACCAGATCGACTAGGAACTTCCATAGAAGTCGCTCAGTGATGTCTGGATCACTAATTGTACAATAGTCTCCTCCAGATCTGGCAGGTCTCCATAAATGCTCTCCTCCCTTATCTCTATTTGCTCCTCGTCGGTCTCCACATCCGACTCATCAACTGTTGTATCATCCCTCTGTACGTCCACGGTGGTAGCCAGAGGAACCTCTTAAGTCTCAGCAGCGTCCACATCAACAACAGCCTAGAGTAATGAAGTGAAGTCAGTAGACTTTAGATAGTCTACTTCCTTTCTTGAATCTGCTACTTCGGCCTTCAAAGTCGTCACCTCGGAGGTCTCCTCCTACCTACTCTCACAAGTTCTGACTCTAGTAGCCAGATCATCAACAAAAGCTCGGAGGGGGAACCAGTGCAGCCAGAATAGCAGGATGAATCATCAAGGGGACATATTTCTCTAATCGAGTCGCCTTCACGTTAGCTGAATGGGCCAGATGCCCCATCTTCAGGATTATCACCTAAGTAATCTTGGTCTGCTGGGAGGAAGTAGAGGTTCCTGGACCCTGTGAAGATGAGGAAGGAGGGGCAGAATTTCCTGAAGAACCGAAGGTCAGAGTAGGCAAAGACTTATCTATAGGTATCGAATCAATGTTCGGCTCCGGGGATGTATCCACTTGAGCTGCCCTCCTCTTGTCAGCCTCCTCTTGATATTTGTGTAATCAAGACAAAACTTCCAATGCAAGTGTCTACGATCGTACAATAGTTTAATAACCCAACCAAGTGTTGGGATCGTTACCAAGGGAATGCGCGTGAGAATTAGTGGTCAAGTGCGAAAGTGCTAAAGCTAATCGTAGCTAAAGACTTTGGAGAATGAAAACATAACAAATTAAAAAGGGTGACGCAAGCGTCAAGTATCAAATGGGGGTTTGTAAGCAAGAAACAACTAAAAGAGTGAAAATAAGGAAAAATACAAGTATGGAGACGATATTCTTTGGATGTGATAGAAATACTGGATAGACTAAATCATTGGGTACATGCTTTTGATAGTAAATTCATTGAGTATTTGTGAATAGGCTAGACTTTAAGGGGGATAAGCTCTCTCTCAGCAACTTACCTCGTTTCAATTGCATTCTTCTCAAACACCCACTTACCGCATAAAGACCAGCCTCCGCCTTAACGCACTCACTCTCTCGAGCTTAGTGTGTGGACATGGGAATAGGGTTCACTCTCTCGAGCTAAAACCTCATGTCGACCCACTCACACTGGCCATCAATTTATTTGTCTTAGTTTTACGACCTCTCTTTTGAGCAAGCCGAAATTACATATATGAGATTATATTTGCAACTACAACCTCATTAAGTTCATCAACAACCAATAAATGAAATCACATTTAATCAACAAATAGCCTATCAACAAGCAAGACCCAACAACTAATCTAATTCATATTTACATAATCACACCTCAAGAATTGAGGTTTTAGCTATGCATGTAAAAGAGACAAAGACATATACCAATATCAGTTTTCATAAATGGGTGTGCAAGATTAAGTCTTAAAACAATCCAAAAGTGAAGAATCCAAGAGACCCTATTCCAATTTCTTGAAGATGACATCCTTGAAAGCTCCAAGTTCTTCAAAACCCTCTCCAAAACTTAGAGAGAATATCTCCAAAACTCACTCTCAAATTTATAATCTAAAAACTAGATAAAATAAGGTAAAATTCGCTACTAAGAATAAAAACTGAACTAGTATCTATAGTTTTCAGAAAATGTGCTCCAAAAGATCTTTCGGCGATGTTAGTCGGGATCGCCGATGCACTCGACGATCTGCCCTTTAGTCTACTTTGTGACCCTTCATCATTTGCCTTCAACATCTTTGTGTCCTGGATCATTGGGCTATGTAGTAATGCTTCGCAGAATCGCTCAGCGATACGCCGACTGCTCCTTTTCACCACCGATTTGCTCCATTCCTTCGGGGCTAGTACATTGGAACAAAAGGCGAATATGTGATCTATTAGTGATTCACCGAATGGGTTCGGCAATTCGCAAATCTTCATTTCTTTGTTCTTTTAGTTTCTTTTTCTCCTTTTTGCTTTATAGTGTCCATGTTTTCCCTCAAACTTCAAATACCTGAAACTTAAAGGTTTTCATCAAATATCGAGATAAAATATGCATTTGAGGACACTAATTTCATCAAAACATAGCCCTAAATGAGTCCAAATCATGGACTCATCAACACCCCAAACTTAAACTTTTACTTGTCCCCAAGCAAACTCAAGTTCAGCTGTTCAAAAAGGGTGTCTCGAACAGTGCCACACAAGACTCCATCATGAATGCACACCACAAGACTCAATTTACTTATTCAAAGATCAATTGTGTACTTCAAAGATTCAAGTAGTGACTCACCAATATCAAAGAAAATCATGCTCACAATACTTGCCTCAAATGCAAGTTCAAGCTCAACTAAACTGCTTGACTTCCCTCATAGAAAGAATGATTCCATATTCGCATATAATAGTTTACTCATTTAAAGTTCCAGAATCAATTTCAACGCTCACTCTCACAAAGACGAAAATAATGCATGCTTTCACCCATAGGTTTGCCCGTATTTTTCAATCGACATTTGTTTAAGCTTACTCAAGATTAAAAAGGTCTCTTTAAGGCTTGTAATGGGGTTGAGTGTAAAGGTATGGTTATTTAGGCTTAGTGGCTTTCATCCTCATGAATTGTGGTATTCACAACACTCCCCTTCATTTTCTATCATCATTTTTGCTAGTGCTCTTAAGTCATCCCATTATTCAGTTCCCATGGATTGTTTGGAATCCCCATTTCTTGGGTACTTTCTTCCACAATTTTCTTTTTCATTTTTTTTATATGTAGGGGTTCTCTCTTTCTCAACACCATGGGTTAAGAGAGAGTTTTCTTGCACTTCTTGACTTTCCCTTTTCTTTTCACCCCATCCCCAACTTTGGCTTTTGGCCTAAGTTGGCTATTCAATTAACCACAACTAAAGAGGATTATAGGTAGTGGATAAATAAAGGTTTAGTGTTCATCAAGTTTCTTCCAAAGAAAGGTCAGGCTAAAGGGGTGTTCAACAGAGGTTCACACATGCTCACATGGTAGACCACAAAGGAGTATATGTCGAATTGGTTCATACTCTTTAAATCACCTAAGATCACATCAAGAGCTAGCCTTACTTAGTCGATCGGACTAACAGGGCAAATTCTAGGATCTATTATACATGTTTCGAAGTAAGTTCATCACACTAGGCATCGACACTATAGTCAAACAAGACCCACACTTTCGCTAGTGTGCAACGGTCATTACAAGAGACTCGATTCGATACTAGTCTAGTCAAAACGAGATACAAAGAGTTCACATATTGTCTATGCAACTTTATTTGGCCTCATCATAGCCGCTCATTCATGTTCGTTCGATTGAGAGCACTATTCAAGTCATCGATTTTGATGGGGATCGAGACTTAAATTTTACAAAAGAACAGCCACATTCATCACACAAGAGGTGGCAAAAATTTTCGGACAGGTTAAAATCATTTTGCAATATATAATAGAAGGAGCCATAAGCTTAATCGTCTACAATAACATAGAAAACTAAATTTTAATGAAGACTATTCTCTAAACCACAAATCAAGAGGGTTATAGCTAGTGAGTCAAGTAAGGTCTAGCGTTCATCAAGGTTAATTCAAAGAAATGTAAGGCTCAAAGGGTGTTCAAAAGAGTTTCACACGATCACGGGTAGGCCACAAAAGAGGTATATGTCAAATTTGGCTCAGACTCTTTAAAGTTGCCTAAAATCATTTCAAGATCACACATTTCTAAATCAATTAGAGTAACATGACAAATTCTAGGTTTATTCATGCAAGGTTCAACTCAAGCTAATCACACAAGGCATTGACACTTAAGTCAAACAAGACCACACACTTTCGCTAGTGTGCAACGGT
The DNA here is from genome assembly GCF_019186545.1 of Solanum stenotomum. Lineage (NCBI taxonomy): Eukaryota > Viridiplantae > Streptophyta > Magnoliopsida > Solanales > Solanaceae > Solanum > Solanum stenotomum. The sequence goes on from NC_064287.1 coordinate 13,996,088, forward strand.
CATTACAGGAGAATTAATTTGATAAATGGCTAATCAGAACGAGATGCAAATTATTTACATATTGTCGATGCAACTTCATTTTGCCTCATCATAGCTGTACATTAATGTTTGTTCAATTATAAGCAGTATTGAAGTCATTGGTATTGATCGAAACCGAGACTCAATTTTTTTGCAAAAGAACAGCCACATTCACACATGAGAGGTGGCAGAAATGTACGAAAAATTAAATTTTTTTTGGAAGAGTCAAAATAGGTCAAAATCATTTCGCAATTAAAAATAAACGAAAACGGAGCCACAAGCTCAAACAATCGCCAAGCAGTTTTAAATACAACTAAAAACAGACAACCCAAATGTACACCAAAATACAAGTATCCAAAACAAGCAAAACAAAGGTGGGTCTAACCCCACCACAAATAAGAGTGTTTGTCCTCAAATGCAAATAATACAGATTCTAAAAGGCAAAGTAAAGAAAGATAGAGAGGGGGTGAAAAAAGGTCCTGTCTATGCAATCTCTCTCTCTGTCGGGGTCTCAGTGCTCGGAGTGACTCCCTGAAGTGAAACAATGGTCCCTAGAGTATTTTTGTTTTGGTCCTCATTGTTTTTCTTTGCTTGGCCTCTGCAACAAGAATAGCTGCAATCATCTGATCTATCTCATGAGCTGCTCCGATGGCCCGTATAACATTAACTGAACTTCGAGCCCATGGAGGCACATTAGGGTCAATGGGAATTCATCTCTTTGCCTTGGGTTCTTCTATATGTTTCCTTTGTCTGGCTAGCTCTTCTTTCTTTTCATCTCTCTTAAACTCTCGTGCCCTCACATGTCGGGGTGGCATGTCCCTTCCCGTAATTTTGGTCTAGCCATTTCTGCAAAAGACATCAAGGAAAGTTAGACAATATTTTAAGCGGGGGTATGAGAATTTTGGGTGTAGAATAGCTTTACCAAACAAGTTGATGTAGTACACATCCATTTAGGCCATTCGCTGAAAATGATGCACAGAAGGTGCAGGGGTGCAAGCAAAGGGCGAACAAAGAGTCTTTCAGCGAGTCGCTAAGTGAGCTTAGCAGCATTAGGCTCACCACCGAACGTTACAAATTGATTAGTCCATGTATAATGCAGTTAAAGGCGGAATGGGGGCGTTAGGCGAACTGCCTAGCCATTCGGTCACCGAACAGCCAAACGTGCCTATTTTCAACCCATTTTATTGAAAATTTACCCCACAACCCAGATAACGCATTGTAGGCTCAAATGACACAATTCCAATGATAAGCCATAGAAGCTTCACCTTTTCACCCACGTAAAAAAAAATTCAACTCAAAGCACAGTCTAATTGGAGTCTCTCAAATCAAGCGAAAGCTACTCAATCATAATCTATAACACATGATATCCCAACAACTCAAAGACTAAGTAGAGATTTTATACAATCAATCACCACGTAAATGAGTACAAAGTTTGATCAAATAACTGAGGGGTTCGATTACCAACCTTGGTGTTAAATTAGATTATAGTGATGTGCTAGGCAGCAATGCGATCCAAATCCATGCACAATTTGACACTTAAAATACTTTAAAAATGCAAGATATAAAAGGCTAGAGTGCGGGTGTGAGGTTGATAGGATGAATAAGGGAGAGAAAGTGAATGAAATAGAACTTTTAAACATGTGGTTTGTAAACACGTCCAATTCCCGCTCATTTGGCGATGTTAGTCAAGTTCACCCATTCACTCGGTGAACCGCCAAGTGTCTAGTTTCTTCGCAAACTGTAATAGGCTCTGCAGCTCATATGAGGATTCTAATCGATGATTTTCATTGAGATCGCCAACATGATCGATGATGCGCAACTAATTTTCTTCAAACCACCGAGTTTTACTCGATCAAAGTTGACAGTGCCTTGAGTCAGACGACGAAAAGAATCATGTTCCACGATCTTGTCGGCGATCCGCCAACTAGACCTGCTGTTTTCCTCCATATACTATTTCAATAACCTCCTTTACTTTAACCTGTACAAACAACACACCATTATTCTACTAGTAATTAGGAAATACTTAAAGGGGATTGGGTTGCCTCCCAAAGAGCACCTTAGTTAACGTCGTGGCACGATGCAAGTCCACTTTCAAACCTCACTCTTGGGGTTAGCCATAGTATCACTAGGTAAACCCCCTTGTTGTCTTGGATTGAGATACGACGAGATATGATCCATTTGGGTTTCTAACTACTTGATCGAAACTGAATGAGAGGTGACAGTCTAGCTGAGGTAGACACGTCTTTTTTCATGCCTTTTAGCATTTTATCGGACCCTTCAACTTTGTTTAGGATACAGGAGAGCATATCCTCGGACCTACTACCTTCAGAATTCCTGGGCTTCTGACGCTCGTGGGGTGGTATATATCTATCCTTCTCCCCATCTTTCCAATTTGGATTACGGTCCCTCCATTCTCAATCTCGATCCTTCCAGCATTTGTCTCTAACCCATCCTTGATTACATTTCCTTGGGTAGTTTGAGTGATATCCCCCGCCTTGGTTAGCTAGAAAATTTACTTTCTCGTCATACATGGCTTCAAACTTCATTTCCTCAAGATTTGCACCCTCGACTACCACATCATTGACACTACTAGCACCAGCCCTCATGAAATTTTTGGATAAAATGTCAAGCTGCGTCATGATCTTGGCCATGTGTTGGGGATGATGAGGTTTGGCAAGAAGGGTAAGCTAAGTTAGCGATACATTGGTCCCTTTGAGGTTCTTAAATGTGTAGGGCCAGTGGCTTATAGATTGACTTTACCTTCTAACCTATCAGGAGTTCATCAGCTATTTCATGTGTCTATGTTGAAGAGATGTCATGGTGACGGGGATTATATCATTACGTGGGACTAAATTGTATTAGACAAAGACCTACAATATGAGGAGAAATCGATTACAATTCTTGATCGTGATGTGCGTAAGCTACGAACCAAGGAGATTAATTCGGTGAAAGTTCAATGGAAACATCGTCCAGTAGAGGAAGCTACTTGGGAAACTGAGAGGGACATGCGAGACAAGTATCCCCAATTGTTCGTCGATTCAAGTACTACTACATCCCATCCTTAGCCTATTTTCCTAAGTTTGTCACTCAGGGACGAGTGATGGGTAAATTGGTATCTATTGTAATGATCGGGTTCCATCATAATTACTTGATCAAAACTGAATGAGAGGTGACAATCTGGCTGAGGTAGACACGTCTTCTTTCATGCCTTTTAGCATTTTATCTTACCCTTCAACTTTGTTTAGGATATGCGAGAGCTATCCTCGGACCTACTACCTTCTAAATTCTTGGGATTCTGACGCTCGTGGGGTGGTACATATCTATCCTTCTCCCCATCTTTCCAATTTTGATTACGGTCCCTCCATTTACCATCTCAATCTTTCCAGCCTTTGTCTCTAACCCATCCTTGATTACCACCTTGCCTTGCATAGTTTGAACGATAGCCCCCGCCTTGGTTAGCTAGAAAATTTACCTCCTCGTCATACATGGCTTGAAACTTCATTTCCTCAGGATTTGCACCCCCGACTCTCACATAATTGACACTAAGAGAACCAGCCCCTATGAAATTTTTGGATAAAATGTCAAGTTGCATCATGATCTTGGCCATGTTTTGGTCTCTCTCATTTTCCTTTTCAACCTGCTCCTTAGATAGTTGAAATGTGACCGGTGAAACTTGGTCTTCACAGGTGTACTACGCCCTGTTGATGGTTGTCATGCCATCAAGAAGGTGAGCTGCTACTTTATATGGTTACTGCATTAATCTTCTGGGCGAGAGTTGGAAACTACACTTTTGTTTACCGAGTCCAGGCTCCGGTAAAATTATTGAAGGATCACATTATTAGGTAAACCATGGGTTGGGCATTGTAGCACCAACTTCTAAAATCGGAACCAAGTTCATTGCAGAGGCTCTCTATTCAGACGCTTAAAGCTTTGGATGCTATCCCGAATAGTCATCATCTTCAAGGGAAGGAAATATTGCACATTAAATGCAGTTACCAACTCCTCCCATGAAGTTATTGAGTTACGTGGCAACTCAGCTAGCCACTTGCACACTTCCCCCATCAATGAGAAAGGGAATAGTTTTAATCTAACTGATTCCTGAGAGATGTTCTTGAACGAGAAAGGTCCACACACATCTACGAAGTTTCGAAGATGCTCATGTGGGTCCTCATGAGCTAATCCACTGAAGAGTCCCTTTAGTTGAAAAAGTTTCAACATGGTGCATGTTATGTGGAACATCGCATTCTTCCTCAGCTGGAGGTAGACGAATGGCTCTGATACCTCCCATGAGATGTGGATCATTGATGTTGGGCTCTTGGACATCATTGAGTTGTCAATGTCATCCTGATGGCCCACTTGACTCCCGTTACTACCGTTAACACTCATGCTTACACAATCAATAGAACAAAACTTAAAATTAAATTAGTAAACTACCACTAATCAGAACATAAACTCTATGAAACTAAAAATTCTCAAACAACACCACTCCCCGGCGGCGGCGCCATTTTGATGCTTATTGTGACCAACGACACTAACCTACAGTACGAGTGTCTACGATCGTTAATAATATAGTAACCCAACCAAGGGTTGGGGTTATGTCCCAAGGGAGTGGTTTTGAGAATTAGTAGAAAAATAAAATTAAGTTCAAACTACTCGTAGCTAAAGACATTAACGATTAAAAACATAATAAATCAAAGGGGGTGACACAAAAGTGTCAACTAATAAATGGGGTTTTTGTCACAAGTAGTAAAAAAACAACAAAAATGACAAGAAAATCAAGTATGGGGACAAGTTCTTGGGGTGTGACCGCAATACAAGTTGAGATAAATCGTTGGGTACATACTTTTGATAGGAAATTTGCAAGATAATAGTGACTAGGATAAGCTTTAGATGGAAATAAGTGCCCTCTCAGGCAACTTACTAATATACCATGAGTTTACGATATTTCTAATACATTTCACTTACAAGTTTACTGTGTCTAGGGCCTTTTTATATTGGTTTTTATGTGTTATATCATGTTTTACAGGAAAGGTGTTCAGGTGCGGAAGTTTAGAGACAGCTGAAGGAAATGCAGAAAAAGGCATCCACGGAGGTCATCTACGGACCGTAGGTCCATTCACGGTCCGTAGGTGATGACCGTAGATCAGCAGGAATGTGTTGAGGACAAATCAGGGAAATCTGACCAAGTGTGGAACCACGGTGCCCATTGACGGTCCGTAGATTGATCTACGGACCGTACTGTTGATCCGTAGAGTGAGACTGCGAGGGTTCCAGTACCTGATTTTTGAAGATGCTAAGTATGGAGCTACGGAAGGGATTGACGGACCGTAGGTCGATCTACGGTCCGTGCTGCTGGTCCGTCGTTTGCTTCAGAGAAGCTGATTGTTGGATGCTGAAATATTTTCTAAGTCCCGAGTGACGGAAGGGACTTACGGACCGTAGATCAATCGACGGTCCGTAAGTCAGTCTCGTGGATCGAAGACGCGTACCTGAACAAAACTTTCCTTAATTTGTTTCCTTTTTTATTTAGGATTTGTTTTCTATAAATAGGACATGTAAACCTCGTTTTTGGGGGTTAGACACTATTATTCTATTTTTGCTTTGTAACTTTGGAGATTAATTTGCAACCCTAGCAATTATTGATTTCCCAAGTTCGTTTTGAAGATTTTGGCTTTGCAATTCAAGTTAATTTTCTGGGTTTATTATTCTCTTTACGTAAGTTCATGATTTCTCCATCTACAATTATGAATTGTGTTCTTGCTAATATGAGTAACTAAATCCACAACTAGGGTTGTGGGAACCATGATCGATTAACAAAGTATGAATAGTAAATAAGCAATTCTTGACTAGTATTTTGCATGCATTGATAATTCTTTCGTTTAGAAGTCTTTTTAACGGTGGCCAACGTTAGAACTCGCCTTGTTACTACTTGCCGGACCAAGGAGGTAATTAACAAGAAAAGAATTATCAACATAGATTTAGTGTGATACTATCTAATAGGCTAGTGTCGATTGGTGCGAAGTAATAACTAAGCCAAACATCGATTATGATGTCTAATATGAGGTAAAGGTAAGGGTTAGTAAATTATACACACGTAGCCAGACCAAGGTGCGGGGTGAAATTCTCTAGATGCCGGACCAAGGATTTAGGGATACCTAACTTATCACTTTGCAGGTAATACACTAAAAAAGGATTGTTATTACTAGGATTATTGCGTTATGAGATTATGGGGAACACGTATACCCTAGTTATTTCTCTTATCTTGATAACAACCAAAGTTGAGTTTAATTATTGACTACTTCTTAAGTTCTTACTATTTGTTTCACACAAGCACAAACCCCCCCGCCCCTTTTATTACTTGTTTCTGGAAATAATTTGACTAATCGAATATAATTGTTGGTTATAAGTAAAGTCTAAACCATTTTCCTCGTGGGATCGATCTCAACCTACAAGTTGGGTTCTTTACTTGATAACGATCGCTTATGCTTCTGAAAGGAGGTGTAATTTGAGCGTATCAAATTTTTGCGCCGTTGCCGGTGAATCTGGCTTTTAGATTTAGCTTTAACTACAATATTGAACGTTAGTCAAATATTTCCTAATTTTACTTTTTTTTCTTTGTTTTTGTCTCTCTCAGGTTCCGACTCTAGTGTATGCCAAGTACATAGAGCCAAGGCGAACCACTTACTCCGTACGATCCAGAGTTGAACAGAACTTTGCGAAGAATGAACAATCAAGGACTTCCAGTTCATCCTATCGGAGGAAATCTAGATGAAGCAGCTGAGTTACAGCAGCCAAGAGTAGTTGGTGGGGAAAACCGGGGTCTAGCTGAAAATCAATTGGGAGATGCAGTGAGAGTGCATGGTCCACCAGACCCACAACACCATGACAACTATCGGGGCAACTTCGACATAGCAGACTCCGATGGACCCATTGTCCTACCTCCTCTACCTTCAGGGCACACATTTGTGGTGACTAGTAGTTTGAAGCAGATGCTTACATCAAGAGGCTTATTTTCAGGATCGCCATCGGAGGATCCACATGCTCACTTGGCCAAGCTAAGGGTGGTTTGCAAAAGTTGTGTAGGTAGACCAGACTTGGATATGAATGTCATTGGATTACGAGTGTTCCCTCTGTCACTGACAGGCGATGCTGCAGTTTGGTTCACTGAGCTTCCTTATAACTCAATTTTCACATGGGACCAACTAGCAGAGGTATTTAAAGCAAAGTACTATCCATTGTCTAAGAAGCTCAATCACAAAGATCGGGTCAACAATTTTGTGGCATTACCTGGAGAGTCTGTGAGTAGCTCGTGGGACAGATTCACTGCTTTCGTAAGAAGTGTCCCAAATCACCGTATTGATGATGAGTCACTGAAGGAATATTTCTATCGAGGACAGGATGATAACAATAAAGCAGTACTTGACACTATTGCTGGAGGTTCATATGGTGATTGTACATACGCACAGATTGCTGAAAAATTGGAGAGGATCTCTCGCAACAATAAAGCGTGGAGCACTAGAAGGTCAGATACTGGGAGAAACACATTTGCTGTTCATAATGCTACTGTTAACTCTGCAGATGATATTCGTGAGGAGATGGCTCAGATGAGGACAGAGTTGGGGTTGGTATTGAAGCATGTGAGTGGAGGAGCAGAAAAGGTAAATGCTGTAAATTACTTAACTAGAACTCCACCACCAGTTGAGGAGTGTTACTATGAAGAGGACACTTATGCGGTGAATGATCAGACGGGGGGTTTCCGACCAAACGCCCAAGGATCCAACACGGAAAATTGGCGCCAAGGTCAAGGGAACCAAGGTCGGAACTATGGAAATTACAACCGAGAGGGTCACTATGTCCGAGATGGGAACTTCAATCGCGACAACAACTACAACAGGAACAACTATGGCAACAGAAACGATCGGGTTGGACCCTATGTTCCCCCTCAAAATCGGGAATCTGGTGCTAGGGAAGTTGGAGGTAATATGACGCGTATTGAAGATATGCTGCAGAAGATGATGAGAAGGTTTGATGCCACTGATGAGAATGTGAAGGAGATGAGAAACGACTTATCTGGTATTGGTCAAAAGGTTGATGCCCATGCAGTGTCAATAAAGCATCTAGAGCAGCAGATGACGCAGTTGTCTACTACAGTGAACCCGCGTCAACCTGGCACTCTTCCTAGCAACACCATCCAGAATCCGAAGAATGATGGGCATTGTATGGCAATTACCACTCGAGGAGGCAAGCAAACCGTAGATCCACCTATGCCGTCTATGGTAGAAGTTGAGAATAGAAAAGAAGATGATGTGGTGAAAGTTAGAGAGGAGTCAGAGGTTGTGACAGAACAAGAAGTGGAGGTACCTCAGAAAGTGGTTCCCATACCTAGACCTCCACCACCTTTTCCTCAAAGGTTAGTGAAGAAGACTGAAGATGGGAAATATCGCAGATTTATCACTATGTTGAAGCAGCTTTCTATCAATGTCCCTTTGATAGAAGCCTTGGAGCAAATGCCTGGATATGCAAAATTCATGAAAGATATGGTGACAAAGAAAAGGTCTGTGAGTTTTGAAGATGATGATAGATTGCAGCATTGTAGTGCTATTGCTACAAGATCTCTGGTGCAGAAGAAGGAAGACCCTGGTGCTTTCACGATCCCATGTACTATAGGGTTATTACACTTTGCTAAGGCATTGTGTGATCTTGGTGCTAGCATCAACCTCATGCCTTTATCTATTTACAAGAAGTTGGGTCTAGGGGATCCAAAGCCCACTGCAATGCGGTTACTGATGGCTGATCGGACTGTGAAGAGGCCCATAGGTGTGCTCCATGATGTGCTAGTGAAAGTAGAGTCTTTCATCTTTCCGGCGGATTTTGTGATCCTTGACTGTGAGGTTGATTTTGAGGTTCCCATCATCCTTGGGAGACCATTTCTTGCCACAGGGCGTGCGTTGGTTGATATGGAAAAGGGACAGATGAAGTTCAGACTGAACAATGAAGAAGCAACTTTCAATATCTGTAGATCCATGAAGCAGAATGGTGAGCTACAAACAGTATCTGCTATAACTTACAGAGTGGAGAGTGGGTCAGAAGTGCAAATTGAAGAGCGATTAGGTGTTGAGGCACTAGCAGCAGTCATGATGAATTTTGGTAGTGATGGTATTGAAGAATATGATGAGTTGGTAGCCGCACTTGATAAGTGTGAATACCGGTCCAAACCAAAGAAGTATGAGCTAGACATGAAGAATCGCGAGTCCCCACCCACAAGACCATCTATTGTGGAGGCACCGAAATTGGAGCTTAAAGCTCTACCACCACACTTGAGGTATGTATATTTAGGCGAAGAGAATACTTTGCCGGTCATCATTGCAGCAGATTTGAATGCAAGACAAGTAGAGTGTTTGGTGACTGTATTAAAGAAGTTCAAGCGAGCGATTGGGTGGACTATTGCAGATATTATTGGGATCCCCCCCGGTATCTGTTCTCACAAAATCCAACTCATACCAGATCATAAGCCCAGTGTTGAGCACCAGAGAAGATTAAATCCACCTATGCAAGAGGTAGTCAAAAAGGAGATCATCAAATGGCTGGATGCGGGAGTTATTTATCCCATCTCAGATAGTAATTGGGTGTGTCCTGTGCAATGTGTACCTAAAAAAGGTGGTATGACTGTGGTTCCAAATGAAAGAAATGAGCTTGTTCCAATGAGGCCTGTCACTGGATGGAGGGTTTGCATGGATTACCGGAAGTTGAATGCGTGGACCGAGAAAGACCACTTCCCTATGCCATTCATGGATCAGATGTTAGATAGACTTGCAGGCAAGGGTTGGTATTGTTTTCTTGATGGGTATTCGGGCTACAATCAAATTTCTATAGCTCCAGAAGACCAAGAGAAGACCACTTTCACTTGCCCATATGGGACTTTTGCGTTCAAACGAATGCCCTTCGGATTGTGCAATGCTCCAGCGACCTTCCAGAGATGTATGATGTCGATATTTTCTGATATGGTGGAGGACACTATTGAGGTGTTCATGGATGATTTTTCAGTGGTAGGTGATTCGTTTGATCACTGTCTAAAACATCTGGCCGAGGTGCTCAAAAGATGTGAAGACTGCAACTTGGTGCTGAATTGGGAGAAATGTCATTTCATGGTAAAAGAAGGTATAGTGTTGGGTCATCGAATTTCAGAGAAAGGTATTGAGGTTGATAGAGCTAAAGTCGAGGTAATAGAAAAGCTTCCACCACCTATCTCTGTAAAAGGTGTTAGAAGTTTTCTTGGGCATGCAGGTTTTTATAGGAGATTCATCAAAGATTTCTCAAAAATTGCACATCCCTTGTGCAAACTGCTCGAGAAGGAGAATAAGTTCTGCTTTGATGATGCTTGTCTTAGAGCATTTGGAGAGTTGAAGGAAAAGTTGGTTACAGCACCTATCATTATTTCACCAGATTGGGAACAACCGTTTGAGGTAATGTGTGATGCGAGTGGAGTGGCGCTTGGTGTAGTATTGGGTCAAAGGCGTGAGAAAATTCTTCACCCTATTTACTATGCTAGCAAAGCTCTGAATGTGGCCCAGAAGAATTATACAGTGACCGAACAAGAACTTCTTGCGGTGGTTTTTGCATTCGAAAAATTTCGTTCCTACTTGCTTGGTACTAAGGTCATCGTGCATACTGACCATTCTGCATTGAGGTATTTGATGGCGAAAAAGGATGCAAAACCACGATTGATCAGATGGGTATTGTTGCTGCAAGAGTTTGATTTTGTGGTAAAAGATAGAAAGGGAACCGAAAATCAAGTTGCCGACCACTTGTCCAGATTAGAGGAAGAGGCCATGCTAAAGCTTGGAGATAGGGCTGAAATTAATGATGCGTTTCCAGATGAACAGGTATTGGCTGCTTCTAATGATTTGATTCCTTGGTTCGCAGACTTTGCTAATTATTTGGCAAGCGACATTGTGCCACCCGATTTGTCTTTTCACCAAAGAAAGAAATTTATGCATGATGTGAAGAAATTCTTTTGGGATGAACCTTATTTGTATCGTAGTTGTGCTGATGGGATTATTCGTCGCTGTGTGCCTGAGGTTGAAATGCTGAGTGTACTTGAAGCATGTCATTCATCACCCGTTGGTGGGCATCATAGTGGTGTTCGGACTGCACATAAGATTTTGCAGTGTGGATACTATTGGCCTACCATCCACCAAGATGCTCATGATTTTGCCAAGTCTTGTGATCGGTGCCAAAGTGATGGGGGGATTTCAAAGAGGCAAGAGCTCCCTATGAATCCCATATTGGTGATCGAATTGTTTGATGTATGGGGCATTGATTTCATGGGCCCATTTGTGAGTTCATATGGGATGAAGTATATTCTGGTCGCGGTTGATTATGTATCGAGGTGGGTGGAAGCAGTAGCACTCCCCAACAACGAAGGTAATAGTGTCACCGCATTCTTGAAAAAGAATATCTTTTCCAGATTTGGTACACCAAGGGCTATTATTAGCGATGGAGGCTCTCACTTTTGTAATAAGTTGTTTAAAACACTACTTGAGAAATATGGCGTCCGTCACAATGTAGCCACCCCTTATCATCCACAGACCAATGGTCAAGTTGAGGTGTCCAACATAGAAATAAAGCAGATATTGGCAAAGACTGTGAACGCTAATCGAACCGATTGGTCAAGGAAGCTTGATGATGCTCTATGGGCATATCGCTCTGCATACAAGACCCCCATAGGTATGTCGCCTTACCAACTTGTATATGGGAAGTCTTGTCATTTACCAGTAGAGCTAGAGCACAAGGCGATGTGGACAATGAAGAAGTTAAATTTGGATTGGGGCAACGCATCTAATCAAAGGATGAACGACTTGAACGTGCTTGATGAGTTTCGCCTAAAAGCTTATGAAAGTTCAGCCTTATACAAAGAAAAGATGAAGAGGTATCATGATCAAAGAATTGAAAAGCGAGAATTTGTGGTTGGTGATCGTGTGCTGTTATTCAACTCTAGGTTGCGCTTGTTTCCAGGCAAACTCAAGTCTAAGTGGACTGGGCCATTTTTGCTCACAAAAGTGCTCTCGCATGGAGCGGTTGAGCATGAAAATATGGATGGAACAAGGTTTGTGGTGAACAAGCAAAGGATAAAGATCTATCTGGGAAATGCTAAAACTGTGCAAGAAGTGATCGAGGCCTGCAATCTTGATGAAGTCTGAGTAATCAAGATACCTGCGTCATGCCGCGACGTTAAATCAAGCGCTGCTTGGGAGGCAACCCAAGATGTAAAATCTAGCCAACAATAGGGTTCTGTTTTCCATTATGTAGTTTAGCTTTCTTTGATTACTTGTGTCTTTGTATCACTATAGGTAGGGGTTTCAGTATTTTAGTTCTTAGTGTTGGCTAGAAATAATATAGGGTCCGTGTCTAAAAAGTGTCCAGAAAATGTAAAAAAATAGCCTATTTGTTGCTTCATGTGCAGGTACACCACGCAAGAAATCTGCAGAAAATGGTCTGGTGCAGAGGTCTACGGACCCCATTGACGGTCCGTCGATTGATCCACGGACCGTCAATGGTGTTCGTAGATCCCAGGTAAGTCCCTAAAATTGTCCAAGTATAATTGTGATCTACGCTCATGATCTACGGACCGTAGATCGACTCACGGACCGTAGACGGGGGAGATGAGTCCAAACCCTTCAGTTGACTGACCCGACCCGGACCCCCATTACTTAAAACCCCCATTGTTTCAAATCATTTCTCTTCCCTCCATTACTACCAAAACTGTTTCACCCACTTTTTAAACTCCCCAAATCATTCCATAACCACCACATAATATCCTCCCTTCCATATATTCCCAAAACCCCTTCCATACCATAATCAACCCACTCCATAATCTGACAAAAAGGGTCCGGTGTTTGGTCAGTGACGAAAAGGTGACTCCTTGGTCTTGCTAAATCATAGTATCATCACTCAATCACCCCACTCCTTGTTGCTTGTAAGGTAATAGACTTTCTCTTCACTTTGAATATCGATTCATATGTTGAATTTAGAGGGTCGGGAGTGGGTCTTGACCTTGGGTAATTGTTAGATGAAATTGCATGATAAACTTGAATAGTACAATGCCCTTGGAACGATAGATAGTGATTGTATAGTATTAATTGTAATGTGTGTTTATGTGATCGTAAATACTATATGCTAGTTTCGACTTAGGGTTCCACATCTAGTCTAAATTGTTGGGTATAATAATCGGTCGAAATCGTGAGAATGACTAACTAGCATATTTTGAGTATGTATATGCATGATTAGGTTGTGCTAATATTGAAACTGAAAGCCAAAAATGTATGATACCTGGCACTGATGGCTTCCACGATACGCCGTCTACGGACCGTAGATCTATCTACGGACCATAGATGGGGTTCGTCATTAGCGGCACCTGCAAATTGTCACCAAGTGTAAAACCACGGAGGTGGACCACGGTCCGTAGATCCATCTACGGACCGTTCTGCACTTCCGTGGTTTCCATCTGCGACCTACTTTTCCAACCCCCTGATCCACGGAAGATATCCACGAACCGTAGATCAGTCTACGGACCGTAGGTCTCCTCCGTGGATGACTTCTGTAGCATCTGTCATATTTTTTTTGTGGACTTAGTTTAGGGTCGTTACCAACTCTAAATAAGTTCTTGTGCTGCATATGGTTAGTTTTGGCACTAATGTCGTTCCTGCAGGTACGATGGCACCCAAGAAGATGGTCACCTACTCGAAATGGGGCAAGTCCAAATCGGTTGCCCCTAGCTTCCGGTTGATTGATGAGGACACCGAGAACGACTCTGACCCCGCATATGTGCCTCTCAACCCTAGGGCCTCTCGCGCAGCACCCAGGAGCACCCCCCGGAAGGTGATCCCCGACGTAGTCACTGTCTCCCAGTCTGATGAGGAGCACACACTGATCGGGTCACCAAATGGGGCTGCTTCCAGTTCGGAGGGACCTATGTCCGGATCCGAGTCTACCCATGCCTCAGGCTCCCAGTCTACCCACTCTTCACAATCAGAGTCTGTCCATGCTACAGGGTCCAACGCCAAATCGTCCACAGGGTCTGGAGAGAATGACCAAGCAGCCTCGTCTGATGAGGCAACTAGTTCAGAGGCCATTCCTGCACCAAGGAATGATGAACCCGCTCTGGTAGCAAGGGAGCTGAATAGGTGGTGTGTCGAGGGTCAATGGCAAATCTATCGGGATGCAAAGATGGTGAATGACAAACAAAAAATGGCCCGATTAATTCAAGAGGAGCGCAGAGTCCTCACGGGGAGCTTGCATACTGTGCCAGATATTCACTAGCTCTTCAAACTTCACAAGTGTGACTGGATGGCTCGAGACCCAAGGACGTATAGCGAGGAGATTGTCCGGGAGTTCTATGCTTCCTATGCTGCTACTCTCCGCGGGTCCATTTCCAAGCGGTCAAAGCCACTAACTCAGGCCCCGCTCACTTCCACCTTGGTTCGAGGGTGTCCGGTAGACATATCACCCGCCACCATTAGCCGTTTTCTCTATGGTCCTACCACGGGCCACTCTTGGTCTCCTAACACGTCAGAATTTGATTATTGCTGGGACATCGTGCGGAGTGGCACTTTCCAGAGGAATGCTGAGCAGCGAGAGGCTGTGATACTATGGCTAGCCAGGTACATTGCTGCAGATGGCGAGCGAGCAGAATGGGTCGCTGCTCCACGGTTGGGCATCCGGAAGGCCACATTGAACTTCGTAGCAAAATTCTTCTGGCTGTTGGTACGCAACAGAGTGTCTTCCACAAAAGCTGACAATCAGGTCACTTGGGACAGAGCGGTGATGGTTGCTGCATTGGTGGCGGGAGAAGAGATCGACTTTGCCCGAATGCTGCTGGCAGAGATCCACAAGAGAGCTTTCAGGACCTCCACTACTTACCCTTTCCCCTGTCTGATATTTCACTTGTGCAGGGACTCTGGAGTGCCGATTTGGCATTGTGACAGGCTAGTCCACCCTACAGGGGCATTGGACATCGGCCTTATTAGGGATGACGCGAATGTGGCAGCACCACGCAGAGAGCCCCAGATTGAGGTACCCCCGGGCTCCGATCTTGCAGACACTGTGGGGCAAGCACAGGGCGGTGACCCCATTATCCCAGACCACACCGACACTGTCCCAGGCACCCCTTCTCAGGTAGCTAGGGTTGCTCCTAGTTCTTCCCGGTCCACACCACAGTTGGGAGCGAGGGTTGTCCCGATGGCCAGAGTACAAAAGTTAGAGGCGCAGATTGCCACACTGCTGCATCACATCCAGCCTTGGATGCAAAAGTCGATTGCTGAGTCTGAAGCTAGATTGGAGCGCAGAATGGAAGGGATGATGGACCGTAAGGTCCTGGCAGTTAATAAGCGGCTTGACGCCTTTGAGTTGCAAGTCCTCGAGCGCTCAGTCCCAGCTACAGACTTATCTGCTTTGAAGGATTACATAGCCAGCCTCCGGACTGATATTGATGTCATTCTTGCTGCACTTTCAGTGGAGACTCAGGCTGCCCCTACTGCGTTGGCTGATGATACAGTGCTAGATGCTCTATTCAGTGGCATCGTCGAGGAGGGTCCTGCACCGACACATGCCAAGGGCAAGCGGCACCTCTCTCATCGCACGGACGAAGAGAAAGCTCAGAAAAGACAGTGTCGGCAGGAGAAGGAGGCTAGGAGGGCTTCGATCGCAGACGAAGAGTTGCGCCAGCAGAGGGTGCGTAAGAGAGCTGCAGGGGCATCGAGCTCAGCCCCAGTTGCAGAGGATCAGCCCATTTTGAGAGGCGTTGCGAGCACCACTGATGGTGCGGAGCGTTTGATAAAGAGCACTATTGAGGGTGCTAGGATTGCTGAGGTGGGCACTACTGATGGTGCCCCCACTGATGTTCCAAAGGGCTCCGGAAAATCGAATCCCCCTACTTGTTGATGATTCGTCGGCGCTTTGCGCCACAGGTTTGCTTCACTCAAATCCATTCACTTTTACTGTCTATGTATGCATTGAGGGCAATTGCATCTATTTTTGTTGGGGGTGGGGTAAATGGATCATGAGTGATAGGGTGAAGCCTGAGTAACCCAACTCATGAATCCTCTCTTGGGGTTTTTTTGCCTGTGTTCTTTTACCCCAAGAGACTTTTCATTTTTGTTGAACCGGCATGTCTTAGGATTTTGTGTGTAGAAGCATGATACAGAACGAAGCATGATGGCTTAGGAAAAATGATACCCGTCAGATTCTGGGTTGTATGCTAGAAGTAGGC
>NC_064287.1:14015926-14080096 GCF_019186545.1 Solanum stenotomum
CCTAAAAATTAAGAGTTTTCATCAGATATTGAGACAAAATAAGCATTTGGCGACACTATTCCTATCAAAATAAAGCCCTAAATAAGTCAAATTTGTGGACTCATCAATGCCCATGCAGTATCGATCAAGCAACTTGAGCAACAGATCAATATGTTGTCTACTGCAGTAAACCCACGTCAGCCTGGCACACTTCCTAGCAACACTATCCAAAATCTGAAGAATGATGGGCATTGTATGGCAGTCACCACTCGAGGGGCTAAGCAGACCATCGATCAACCTATGTTGTCTGAGTTGAAGTTGAGGTTAGTAAAGATGATGATGTGATCAAGGTTACTGGAAAGTCCAATAATGCGATAGAGAAGTAAGTGGAGATAACCCTGAAAGTTGTTCCCATGCCTAGACCTCCACCTCCCTTCCCACAGAGGTTAGTGAAGAAGATTAAAGAAGGAAAATACCAGAGGTTTATTAGTATGTTGAAGCAACTTTCCATCAATGTTCCATTGATAGAAGCCTTGGATCAAATGCCTGGGTATGCGAAGTTTATGAAAGATTTAGTGACGAAGAAAAGGGTCGTGAGTTTTGAAGATGATGATAGGTTGCAACATTGTAGTGCTATTGCTACAAGGTCACTTGTGCAGAAAAACGGGTTGTTGCATTTTTCTAAGGCGCTATGCGATCTGGGTACTAGCATTAATATGATGCCATTGTCTATTTACAAGTAGTTAGGCTTAGGGGATCAAAAACCGATCGAGATGCGGTTGCTCATGGCCGATAGAACTGTGAAAAGGCCCATTGGTGTGCTCTAAGATGTACTAGTGAAAGTGGAGTCTTTTATCTTTTCGGCGGATTTTGTGACACTTGATTGTGAGGTTGACTTAAAGGTTCCCATTATCCTTTGGAGACCATTCCTTGCCACAGGGAGCAACTTGGTTGATATGGAGAAGAGGCAGATAAAGTTCTAATTGAATAATGAAGAGGTAACTTTCAACATTTGCAGATCCAAGAAGCAGTGTAGTGAACTCAAGTCAGTATCAGTGGTGAATCATATTGTAGAGGGTGGTTTTGAGGTGTCTATTAAAGTGAGGTTGGGTGTTAATGTATTAACATCGGTAATGATGAATTTNTAATGAAGAGGTAACTTTCAACATTTGCAGATCCAAGAAGCAGTGTAGTGAACTCAAGTCAGTATCAGTGGTGAATCATATTGTAGAGGGTGGTTCTGAGGTGTCTATTAAAGTGAGGTTGGGTGTTAATGTATTAACATTGGTAATGATGAATTTTGAGGGTGATGGTATTGAAGACTATGATGAATTGGTCACCGCACAAGAAAGGTTTAAATTTCGTTCAAAACCAAAGAGATTAGAGTTAGACATGAAGACTCGTGACTTTCCACCCGTAAGACCGTCAGTTGAAGAGGATCCAAAATTGGATCTTAAGGCTCTACTATCACATTTGAGGTATGTATTCTTGGGGAGATATGGTACTTTATCAGTCATCATTGTGACAAATTTGAATGAGACACAAGTTGAGGAATTGGTTTCAGTGTATAAGAGGTTCAAGCGGGCTATTGGGTGGATGATTCCGGACATTATTAGGATCCCTCCTCGCATTTGTTCTCATAAAATCCAACTCATGCTAGATTACAAGCCTAGTATCGAGCACCAAAGAAGATTAAATCCGCCTATGCAAGAGGTAGTGAAAAAGGAGATTATTAAGTGGTTGGAAGCTGGAGTTATTTATTCCATTTCAAATAGTAGTTGGGTTTGTCATGTTCAGTGTGTGCCCAAAAAAGGTGGGATTACTGTAGTTCCAAATGTTAAAAATGAGCTCGTTCTGATGTGGCCCATCACATGATGGAGAGTCTGCATGGACTACCAGAAATTAAATGCTTGGACAGAAAAGGATCATCTCCCTATGCCGCTAATGGATCAGATGTTGGACCGACTTGCTGGTAAAAGTTGGTCTTGTTTTCTTGATGCTTATTCGGGCTACAATCAGATAAATATAGCTCCGGAAGACCAAGAGAAGACCACCTTCACTTGCCCTTACGGGACTTTCCCCTTCAAACGAATTCCATTTGGGTTGTGTAATGCTCCAGCGACCTTCCAACGTTGTATGATGTTGATATTCTCTGGTATGGTGGAGGAAACTATTGAGGTATTTATGGATGATTTCTCTGTGGTAGGTGACTCTTTTGATCGTTGTTTGGATCATCTGGTCGAGGTACTTAAACGGTGTGAAGAGTGCAATTTTGTGCTCAATTGGGAGAAGTGCCACTTCATGGTGAAAGAAAGAATAGTTCTGGGTCATCGAATCTCTGAGAAGGGTATTAAGGTTGATATAGCGAAATTTGAGGTAATAGAAAAGCTTCCACTACCTATCTCTGTAAAAGGGTTTATAAATTTACTTCGGCATGCAGGGTTCTATAAGAGGTTTATCAAGGATTTCTCCAAAATTGCACACCCTTTGTGAAAATTGCTCGAAAAGGAGTGTAGGTTTGAGTTTGATGATGGTTGTCTGAGAGAATTTGGAGAGTTGAAAGAAAAGCTAGTTCCCGCACCTATCATTATTTCACCAGATTGGGGGCAACCGTTTGAAATGATGTGCGATGCAAGTGGAGTGGCGCTTGGTGTGGTATTGGGACAGAGGCGAGAGAAGATTCTTCATCTTATATACTATGCTAGCGAAGCACTAAATGTGGCTCAAAAAAACTATACAGTGACTGAACAGGAGCTTCTTGTAGTGGTTTTCGCATTCTAGAAATTTTGACTTGCTTGGTGCTAAGGTCATTGTATATACTGACCATTATGCATTAAGGTATTTGATGGCTAAGAACGATGCAAAACCGAGGTTTATTAGATGGGTGTTGTTGTTGCAAGAGTTCGACTTTGTGGTGAAAGATAGAAAGGGGACTGAAAATCAGGTTGCCGATCACTTGTCCAGATTGGAGAAAGAAGCTATGCTCAAGCTTGGTGATAGGGCTAAAATTAATGATGTTTTTCCAAATTAACAAGTATTGGCTGCTTCTCATGGTCTGATTCCTTGGTTCGCAGACTTTGCTAACTACTTAGCAAGTGATTTGGTGCAATCAGATTTGTCGTTTCTCCAAAGGAAAAAGTTTATGCATGATGTGAAGAAGTTCTTTTGGGATGAGCCTTACTTGTACTGTAGTTGTGCTGATGGGATTATTCGTCGCTGTGTGCCCGAGGTTGAGATGTTGAGTATACTAGAGGCGTGCCATTCATCGCCTATTGGTGCGCATCATAGTGGTATTCGGACTGAGCATAAATTTTTGCAGTGTGGGTATTAGTGGCCTACCATCCCCCAAGATGGTCATGATTTCACCAAGTTTTGTGACCGTTGCCAAAGAGAAAGAGGAATTTCAAAGAGGCAAGAGCTTCATATGAATCCTATATTGGTGATAGAGTTGTTTGATGTATGGGGCATTGATTTTATGGGTCCATTTGTAAGTTCAGATGCGATGAAGTATATTCTTGTTGCGGTTGATTATGTGTCGAAATGGGTGGAAGAAATTGTGTTTTCCAATAATGAAGGTAAAAATGTCACCGCATTCTTCAAAAAGAATATCTTCTCCAAATTTGGTACACCTAGGGCGATTCTCAGCAATGGAGGTTCCCACTTATGTAATAAGTTGTTCAAGGCGCTACTCGAGAAATATGGCGTCCGACACAATGTAGCCACTCTTTACCATCCGCAGACTAGTGGACAAGTTGAAGTGTCCAACAGAGAGATCAAGCAGATTTTGGCTAAGACTGTGAATGTGAATATAACCGATTGGTCAAGGAAGCTTGATGATGTTCTATGGGACTAACACACCGCTTTCAAGACTCCCATAGGTATGTCTCCCTGCCAACTTTTATATGGGAAGTCTTGCCATTTGCCGGTAGAGCTAAGAGCTTGATCTACGAGACCCTGTCTACAGACCATAGGTCAACCTAAGGACCGTAGATCAGGTCCATGGTCTGAGGCACATAGCGATTCCACCAAGTGTGGAACCACAGAGGTGGACTATGGTCCGTAGGTCAATCGACAGACCATTATGCACATCCGTGGTTCCCATCATAGCCTAATTTTTTGGGACTTCTGACCTACTGAGCTGATCCACGGACCGTAGGTACCCACCGTAGGTTGCCACTGAAGCCATTGCCTAAAATTTTTTTAGTTTTAGTTTTGGTTCATTCTTGGTTCTAAAATATTTTCGAGTGTGTTATTAGTTTATTTTGGTGCTAATTATGCCTCCACAGGTACCATGGCTCTGAAGAAAGATCCAGACATCGCCCCAAAGGGTAGGTCCAAATCAACGGCAACAACCCGTAAACTAATTGATGAAGATATTGATACAGATAATGACCCCGCATATGTCCCCCCATAGGAAGGACATCCCCCACAACTCCCCAGACTACCAAAAATCAATCCATGCAGGTGGTTCCCGACGTAGTCACTGCCTCCCAGTCTGATGAGGAGGATTCACTGATCAAATCACCGGCTGGGTCTGCTTCCGTCTCTGAGTCCGCCTCTGTTCAGGGTCTGCATCTTGCTCCGCAACAGGCTCGAGTTCACATGGTAGGGCTGCCTTGTCTAATCAGGCCACTAGTACGGGCGACATTCCCATCCCACCTAACACTGATCCTTCCCCAGTTTCAGAGGAGCAAAACAGGTGGTGTGTAGAGGGCTAGTGGTAGATATACAATGACGCCAGTATGATGACTGAGAAGATTAAAATGGACCAGATGATTATAGAGGAGCGCAGGGCACTCACCAGTAGCTTGCATACAATGCCCGACATCCACTGGCTCTACCAACAACATAAGTGTGAGTGGATGGATCGGGAACTAGGGATATATAGCGAGGGGATCTTAAGGCAGTTCTATGCTTACTACACGGCTACACTAGTGCATGGGTTTTTTGTGGATATATCTGAGACCACAATCCGCCGGTTCCTCTACGGCTCTGCCAGAACTTGTGCACTCAACACAGACAAGTTTGACTACATATGGGACATCATGCGGAGCGGGGAGTTCCCGCGGAGCTAAGAAAAAAGGCATACCATATTACACTAGATGGCAAGTCACATTGCTACTGATGGAGAGCGAGCTGAGTGGGTCACCACCTCGGGCTGTAGCATCAAGAAGGTCACTCTCACATTTGTGGTGAAGTTCTTATGGATGTTGGTACGGAATAAAATTTCTCCCACGAAGGCGGATAATGCACTCACTGGGGACCACGTGATTATGGTTGCAACATTAGTTGTGGGGTTCAAGATTGATTTTGCCTGCATGATCATTGCGGAGATTCACGAGAGGGCCTTCATGGGCTCAACCACTTACCCTTTTCCTTGCCTTATCTTTATTTATGAAGGGATTCTACAGTGCCGATATGGTATTGTGACAAGTTGATCCAGCCAATGGGGACCCTAAATAAAGGCTTGATTCGGGATGAGGCGAATGTGGCAGCACCCTGCAAAGAGCTGCAGGTTAATGTACCTTCATTGGGAGTACACTTAGTTGCTGATGTGGAACGAATGTAGGTTGGAGACCCCACCCCTCCAGCCACTACTAATGATGCCCCGGCCTCCCCAT
Organism: Solanum stenotomum; assembly: GCF_019186545.1. NCBI lineage: Eukaryota > Viridiplantae > Streptophyta > Magnoliopsida > Solanales > Solanaceae > Solanum > Solanum stenotomum. The sequence continues at coordinate 14,021,527 of NC_064287.1, forward strand.
CTCAGGCCGCCAGTCGGGTTCCTATCTCATCCAGAGCCACCCCTTCGTCAGGATATGCGGTTGTGCCCCTTGCTCGTGTTAAAAAATTGGAGGCACAGATGGCGACACTTCTTCAATATGTGAATCCTTAGATGCAGTGGTCTATCTCAGAGTCCGAGGCTAGGATGGAGCGGAGGATGGAGCACATGATTGACCAGAAAATCCAGGCCTGGACGCCTTCGATTTGAGATTCCTTGAGCGACTAGTCCCCACTACTGATATCTCCGGAAGGAGTTGGACAGTCTCCGGGCCGATCTTGATAAAATCCTTGTTCCACCTACCGATAAGATAGAGTCCACTCCCATTATACCGGCTAATGATACGGTGCTAGATGCCTTATTCGGAGAGGACATACCACATGCTGAGTCCACCCGTGCTCGAGGGAAGAGGCACCACTCTTGTCACACTTCTGACACTACTGAGGATGCTCGAACAAAGAAGCAGGAGCTCCAGAAGACTTACCAGGCTAGGAGAACCTCCATTGTAGATAAGGAATTGCATCAGTAGATGGTTGGTGAGGGTACTCTTGGAGCTTCGAGTTCTAGTCCCACCACTGAGGTTGTAGCTACTGTGAGAGATGATGTGAACACTACTAATGGTGTTGAGACAGTTGATGCAGGCACTACGGAGGGTGACCCATGTGTTGATCCAGCAGGCTCCAGGAAATCGGACCCACCCGCTTGTTGATAGGTCTTCGGTGCTATGCGCCATACGTTTGCTTCAATCCTTCATTCTTTACTTTTTGTGCATTGGGGACAATTGCACTATATTTTGTTGGGGGTGGGGTAAATGGATTGTGAGTGTTAGGGTGAAGTCTGAGTAACCCAACTCATAGTCCTCTCTTGGGGTTTTCTTCTATGTGTTCTTTTTCCCCAAGAGACTGTTTTAATTTCTTTTGAACCGGCATGTGTTAGGATTGTATATGTAGAAGCATGAGAAAGAATGAAGCATGATGGCATAATCAAGAGTGAAAAAGGATACCCATCCAAAATTTGTGATATGTGCTAAAATCTGTTGGCTAGAATAAGTTGAATGTGTTGGTTCTTAATATTACATGATAATGAACCAACTTGACTATATGACTTAAGCTAAAACTCGAACTAGGTAATTGATATTCTGATAATGAAATGATGTGCCAAGAGTGTGTGAGAATAATTGATTGTTCAGACATTTTTGTGCAAATCTAGAACCTCCCCCGTTAGTCCTGCTAGGATAATCTAGGCTAGAAGTTAGGAAGTGATCATAGGCCATTGTTCAAATTAGTCCACTTACGCCTAAAATGATCTAACCAAATGGTAGCATTATTCCCTTTTGATCCAAATATTTTATCCTAAAATTGTCCAATTCTTTTGATTCATCTAACTCACTTTCCCTTAAAAACCTAAGTGCATAAGTTACCTTGATCTTGTCCCCGGTCCGACATCGGATTTTGTGCACCTCAACTAACGCAAAATGCATAAGTTGAGGGTGGCTATGAAAAAGGAAACCAAATGGAAAAAGGGTATGAAAAGATTTTAGTTTTCAAAAGAGAAAAAAGTATGAAAGAGGATGTTAGTTTGTGAAAAAGAAGCGAAAGAAAAGTGTTGAAAGAAATAAAAGAATGAAAAAAAAGAAAGTGAGAAATAAGAAAAAAAGTCAAAAGTCGCATCCTTGGTCGAAAAGAGTCAAGGAGCGCAGAAAGTCACTAAAAAGTACCCAAATGTACCACACCTCACCCTGAGCCTACGTTACAAGCTAAGAAAAGTCCTATAGTGATACTAGCGACTAGTTTGGAGAGTCCAAGCAGTGAAAATAAGGGCTAGCCTATGGTATTGAGCACTAACTGTACTTGAAGTCACTTCTGAGTGCGAGTGTTGAATGAATCCTAAAATTCAAAAATTCATATCTTTTGCGTGAAAAGGATTTCGTTTGAAGTGAGGGCACTAGTTAAATTGTCGAAAAGTTGGTACCTTGGTGATAGTGAAACAGTGTATGTTGTGTGTTGATTGGTCCATCTTTGTCATATTTTGATCCAAATGAGTTAGCTTGTTGAGTGTAAGAGAAAAGATTTGCACTCAAAAAGAGAGTCGGGATAGAAAGCCATGTGATTGCTTGTGCTTGAATGTCTTCTTCTATACAAGTTTCGTTTGGAGTCTTAGTGCGTCGCTTGAGGACAAACAACTAATTTAAGTTGACGGTGTTGATATACCGTGAGTTTACGGTATTTTTAATACATTTCACTTTAGAGTTGTGTGTGTCTAGGGCCATTTTGTATTGGTATTAATGTGTTTTTATCATGTTTGCAAGAAATAAATTCGGACGTGGAAGTTGAGAGACACAACTGAAGAATGTGCAGAAAAGGGCATCTACGGACGTAATCTATGGACCACAGGTCCAATCACGTTCCGTAGATAGTAGGCATAGATGGGCAAGCACAACTTGAAGGAAAATTAGGGAATTCTCGACTAAGTGTGGAACCACAGTTACAAATGATGGACTGTAGATCAACCTATGGGCCGTCCTGCAGTTCCGTGAAATGATTCAGAGAGGGGTTCCAGTACCTGATATCAAAATGTCTAAGTATTGAGCTACGGAGGATGATCCACGGATCATGGATCGAACCACGGTCTATCATGCTGATCCGTCGATTATGACTGAGAGTTGGAAATTTTGAGTGTTGGAAGCTTGCCTAAGACCTAAACCACGGAAGGGACCTACAGACCGTAGGTCAGTCCACAATCCGTAGGTCAGTATCGTAGATCAAAACAGCATCCAGAAACTTTATTTCCTTATTTCATTTCCTTTTAAGTTGGGACTTATTTTCCTATATGTAGGGCTTGTAAACCTTGTTTTTGTAGGTTAGACACTATTAGTTTAGTTCTAGTTTATGGCTTTGGAGATTAACTTGTAATTTTAGCAATTCTTGATTTCCTAAGTTCGTTTTTAAGATTTTGACTTTGAAATTGAAGTTGAGATTTTGCGTTTCTTCTTCTCATTACGTAAGTTCATGATTTCTTCATCTAAAAATATGAAATGTGTTCTTGCTATTATGGGTAACTAAATCCACAACTAGGGTTGTGGGAACCATGTGCGATTAACAAAGTATGAATAGTAACTGAGTAATTCTTGAATAGTGTTATTGCATGCATTGATAATTATTCTATTTAGAATTCTTTTCAATGGTGGACAACATTAGAACTCACCTTGTCTACTTGCCGGACCAAGGAGGTAGTTAATAAGAAAAGAATTATCAACATAAATTTAGTGTGATACTATTTAGTAGTCTAATGTCAATTTGTGCGAGGGTGAAAACTAGGCCATACATTGATGTGATTTCTAATATGAGGTAAAGGTAAGGGTTAGTAAATTATACCCACATAGCTGGACAAAGGTGTAGGGTGAAATTCTCTAGTTACCGGACCAAGGAATTAGAGATACATAACTTATCACTTTGCATGTAATACACTAGGAAATGATTACTATTACTAGGATTACTGCACTATGAGCCTATGGGGAAAACGTACACCCTAGTTACTTTCTCTCATTGATAACAACAAAGTTTGAATCCTACTCACTTGTTACTTAACTACAATCAAGCATTTGTTTCACAAATCCCCCCCCCCCCTTTTATTTACTTATCTCGGAAATACGTTGACTAAATGAATATAATTGTAAGTTAAGCTTAAGTCTAAACCATATTCCTCGTAGGATCGACTCCAACCTACAAGTTGGGTTCTTTACTTGATAACGATGGCTTATACTTCTTTAGGGAGGTGTAATTTGAGCGTATCAATCACAACAGTCGGGATCGTGAGAATGTTCGTATCAGAGCCTAGGTTCGTTGATCTCGATGTACCAAAATGAGTCTAGTAGAGTCTTACAAAATGGTACAAAGACATCTGTATTATTCTTCGAAAGGCTATAGGACTTTAAGAAATCCCTCTGTTGTCTCTTGTCTCCTTTCGTTCTATTGCTTGATTCCAAGTAGTTTCTGCCGATTTGAATATGTATCTACCCTCCTTCACTCTTCTGTCCGCAAATAGTTAACACTAGATTCAACACCGTCTGGCCCGTAGCACCCATCATTGCTCTAGCTGAGGAATCTATAGTGAGAGGTCACGGTCGAGGCAGGGGTAGAGGTCGAGGAAGGGTGGCGCACACTAGAGATGGAGCATCGGGTGAAAATGCTCCCAGGAATGAGGCCCTTCCTATGCATCATGAAGAGGTAGAGGAGAATATCGATGTTGAGAATGAAAAAAATGTAGGCCTAGAGGAAGAGGTGTAAGTTGAGACAACACGCGTTCCTCCCATAGACCCATTGTTAGCTCAGAAGATCATGTCACTCTTGAAAGGGTTGGTTGGTCCTGGAGTACATCCTTCTCTTCAAGCAACTCAAGCTCCTGCCAATCCTCCTATTGCTATCAATGTCTCCAAAGTGGTTGGAACTGGAGGTAAAGATGCTTTCTTCCGTCCTTTGTTTGGTCCAGTTATGAGTCGTAATGAGCATGAAATATTGACTAAGTTCTTGAAGTTGAATCCTCCTGTGTTTCGTGTTCTCGAGAGTGAGGATGCATATGAGTTCATCCTAGATTGTTAGGAGAGGCTACATAAGTTGGGAATGGCCCATCAACATGGGGTTGAGTTTGTGAATTTTCAACTTCATGGTGAGGCTATGTAGTAGTGGTGGAGAGCTTATATGGAATGCAGATCTTCAGTTTACCTCCATTTACTTGAACCTAGTTTCCTGCCCTGTTTTTAGAGAAATATGTGCCTAGGACTTTGAGAGATGGCAAGAAGGATGAATTTGTGGCCTTGGAGCAATGTGGTAAGTATGTGGCTACTTATCAGGCCAAGTTTCATGCCTTGTCTAAATATGTTACGCAGTTGGTGACTACTGAGGAAGAGAGGATCCGTTTATTTATTAAGGGGCAATTCTGAGTTGCAGGTATTATCTGTTCATATGACCTTTGCAAGGAAGAGCTTTAATTAATTAACAGACTTTGTTAAGAAAGTGGAGGTGGGGAGGCGAGACGGTCAAGATAAGGCATTGGCTAAAAGGGCAAGAACTCGAGTAACTTTCAAGGTTCTTACTCCAAAGGGGCAGGGAGACCAACACTTGTAGCCAGGCCAATTCAGTCTGTTATGCCAGCCTCTACAGGTAATTAGTTGGGAACTTCACCTCATAATTTAATTCAGGATAGCAAAGGAGTTGTGCCTTCGACGGTCAACAGACCATCATTTCATCGTACTTGCTAAAATTGTGGAGAACTTGGTTGTCCCCCTATTATGCTCTGCTTGATTGTATTACTAAGTTTGTAACTCTAGAAATTCCGAGAAGGAAAAAGTTAGAGTGGGAGGGGGTGTACAAGCCTAAGCAAGCTAAGATCATATCATCCATTCGGGCTAGAAAATTGTTAGGGCAGGGTTGTTTGGCTTATTTGGCTCGTATTAGAGATGTTGAGGTTGAGTCTCCATCTATTAAGTCTATTCATATGGTGTCAGAATTTCGAAAAGTGTTTCCTAATGACTTGCCAGGCATTCCTCCCGATAGAGATATAGATTACTACATTGATTTAGAACCTGATACTCGTCCCATTTCCATCCCTCCCTATCGCATGGCTCCCGATAGAATTGAGGGAGCTTAAGGATCAAATCGAAGAACTTCTCGATAAAGAATTCATCCGTCCTAGTGCTTCCCCATGGGGTGCTCCTCTCTTGTTTGTTAAGAAAAAAATGGTTGTATGAGGGTGTGTATAGATTATCGATAATTAAATAGGGTCAACATTCAGAATAAGTATCCATTGTCTCGAATAAATGATCTTTTTGACCAATTACATGGTGCGTTAGTGTTCTCTAATATTGATCTAAGGTCGGGTTACCATCAGTTTAAAATTAGTCCTGAGGATGTGCCCAAGACAACATTTAGAACCCGCTATGGGCACTATGAGTTTCTAGTTATGTCATTCGGGATGACTAATGCGCCTGACTTTAATGAGTTTGATGAATGGGGTGTTCAAGCCATTTCTTGATTCATTTGTTAAAGTCTTTATTGATGAATATTTTGGTTTATTCAAAAAGTGAGAATGAGCAAGCCGACCATCTTCGTATTGTTCTGTGTGTTCTTAGGAAACAAAGGTTGTATGCAAAATTTTCCAAGTGTGAATTTTGGTTTACTTCGGTTGCATTTTTGGGGCATGTAGTTTCAAAAGAAGGGGTAATGTTAGATCCCCAAAAGATTGAAGGGGTTAAGAATTGGGTTCTGTTGCATCATCGATTTGTGAAGAATTTTGCTTCCATCGCCACTCACTTGACAAATTTGACCAAAAAGGAGGTACCCTTCGAAAGGACTGAAAAATGTGAGGATAGCTTTCAAAAGCTCAAGACTGTCTTGACCACCGCCCCTATCTTAGCATTATCGGTGGAAGGTAAAGATTTTATAGTTTATTGTGATGCTTCACATTCAGGTTTGGGTGTTGTGTTAATGCAGGATAAAAATGTTATAGCTTATGCATTGCGACTGTTGAAGGTGCATGAGAGGTATTATCCAACACATTATTTGGAGTTGGTAGTGGTAGTGTTTGCTCATAAGATCTGGAGGCATTATCTTTATGCTGTTAAATGTGAAGTGTTTATTGATAGTCGTAGATTGCAACATGTTTTCACTTAAAAGGATCTGAATTTGAGACAACGAAGGTGGATGGAGTTACTTAATGATTATGATGTGACCATTCTATACCATTCGGGTAAGGCTAATATAGTGGCAGACATTTTGAGTCAAAAAGCTGTGAGTATGGGTAGTCTAGCTTGCTTGAGTGTAACTAAGCGACCTTTGGCTAAGGAGATTCAGACCTTAGAGTCTAAGTTCATGCAGTAGGGCATCTCAGAAAGAGGTGGGGTCTTAGCAAGCATTGAAGTTAGGGCCTCATTCATTGAGGAGATCAAGGCCAAACAGTTTGAGGATGAAAATTTGAATGAACTTAAGAAGAAGAATGTGATTGGTAAGGCACAAGAAACAACTCTTGATGCGGAAGGTGTTCTTAGTTTTAAAGGAAGGATTTGTGTTCCTTGAGTTGATGACTTGATTCAGAAATAGTTGGCAAAATCCCATGGTTCACGATATTCCATTCATCCGGGTGTGACAAATATGTATCGATATTTGAAGTGAATTTATTGGTGGTCGAGCATGAAGAAGGATATTACAGAGTTTGTGGCTAAGTGTCAAAATTGTCAACAAGTAAAGTATGAACATCAAAGGCCTGCATGTTTGCTTCAAAGAATACCAATTCCGGAATGGAAGTTGGAAAGGATAGCCATGGATTTTGTGGTTGGTCTCCCCAAGACTTTGGGGAAGTTTGATTCTATTTGGGTAGTGGTTGATAGATTGACTAAGTCAACCCATTTTATTCCGGTAAGATTAGATTACAACGTTGAACAATTGTCTAAGGTGTATGTGAAAAAGACAGTGAGGTTGCATAGGGTGCTCGTTTCTATCATCTCAGATCATGGTACGTAGTTTACCTCCAAGTTTTGGATGAAATTACGTGATGAATTTGTGCACAAAACTCACTTTTAGTACATCCTTCCATCCACTAACGGACGGGCAGTCAGAGAGCATGTGTGATTGACTTAGTAGGGTATTGGGATAAGTTCTTACCTTTGTGTGAGTTTTCTTATAATAATAGTTATCAAACTAGCATTAATATATCACGGTTTGAGGCATTATATGGGAGGGGATGTAGACCACTCATAGGATGGTTCGAGGCTGGAGATATGAAACCTTTGGGGGTTGATTTAGTGAAGGATGCTCAAGATAAGGTGAGGGGTATTCAAGCTAAGCTCCTAGCAGCCCACAGTAGACATAAGAAGCATGCAGACCTTAAGGTGAGAGACATGGCATTTTAGACTGGTGAAAATGTTCTTCTTAAGGTATCACCAATGAAAGGGGTGATGAGATTTGGCAAGAAGGGTAAGCTATGTTAGCGATGCATTGGTCCCTTTGAGGTTCTTAAATGTGTAAGGCCAGTGGCTTATAGATTGACTTTACATTCTACCCTATCGGGAGTTCATTCGGTATTTCATGTGTCCACGTTGAAGAGATATCATGGTGACGGGGATTATATCATTACTTGGGACTCAATTATGTTAGACAAAGACCTCCAATATGAGGAGGAACCGATTGCAATTCTTGATCGTGATGTGCGTAAGCTACGGACCAAGGAGATTAAGTTCATGAAAGTTCAATGGAAGCATCCTTCAATTAAGGAAGCTACCTGGGAAACCGAGAGGGACATGCGTGACAAGTATCCCCAATTGTTCGTCGATTCAAGTACTACTACATCCCATCCTTAGCCTATTTTCCTAACATTGTCACTCGGGGACGAATGATGTGTAAATTTGTATCTATTGTAATGACCGAGTTCCATCGTTATAGAAAAGCCAATGGGGAGAATTTTTGGGTCGGAAAACTTTTTCATAGTAACTTTGAATTTTCCAACCTAGTACACATTTGGAAGAAATCAGAGTCATTTTAAGTCTAGGGAAATCTACTAGCAATTGGGTGAACTGATTATGAATTTTATCATATGAGTTGATAACTAAGACGTTAAGGAACCCATACGACTTTACGTAATTGAATTCGGGCGAGTAGAACTCCCAAAATTGATCTTAGCATGAACGGGTAGTTTCTGAGTGTCGTTGGATGAATGTGGGTTATGAAATGGGGGTCTTGGAATTATTCATTTTGCTCACTGATTTCGTACAAGCCGCTGAGGCGGGATTTCTACCGCTAGGGTGGGGCGGCAATAGTGGGGTGGGTGCTGTCATGGCCGGGCAGACGCGACTTAAAGTCAGAAATAAACCCCAAAAACATTTTATTCTACAATTTTTGAACTTGAGAGCAAAGGAACGAACCCAGGGATTTTCTTGATGGTTTTTCACCATTCTTAAGGCTAAAGGTAAGGTTTTTAACTCTTCGAATCCGTTTTTCTATCCGTAGAGTTTAATCTAGTGGATAATTATCGATGCAGAGGGTTTTGTTCTGGAAATTATGGTGGAGAAAGCCATAATCTGGGTATGTGGTTCAAGGGTTTGACCTAGGATTGATATTATTGTTTATAATTTGAGTGATTAGGTGTTGCTTACTTATCCTCGTGCTATTATGATTGTTTGTAGACAAAGAACAAGTGGAACGAATTTGGAAAGGGAAGAATCAAGTTTGTTTCGAGGTAGGTGATGGTTGTGATTTCATTTTGTATGATGTATCTTTGTTCTTACTTCATTATAGTACCTGTATGTATGCGAATGTTGCATTATTGATCATACTAATTGTAAATGACATAGATGAATAATGAATGTCATGAATCATGACTTGATTGTATGATTATGAGAATATACTTGTGATTGTGGTTGTAGCTTGTTGAATGAATCGGGTGTTACATTCTGACACACTAACTTGGATTGGTTGCCACGTTTCGGCATAAATATTTGATCGGGTACCACGTTTCGGTAGGCTAACAGTTTGGGTTCCATAAGAGGACCATTGACTTGACATAATTGTATATCTTGAGAAATGTGAAGTTGTACGTTGTTTCATAATTAATGATGATATTGTATATGTTCGGTGTATGCATGTTATTATTTTGCTGTGATGACTTATGTATGTAGCACTTAGTGGGATAGCCCCGTCATCCAACCAGTACACGGTGGTTGTGTACTGATATTGCACTTGCTCTTTCTTTTTTGAGTACAAAACATCTTCAAGCGGCTATTGACAGACCTCGCTTAGAAGATCAGTGATCGTCGTTCGAATTCAAGGGCGATCCAGTTCTTCCGGGCTGCCATGAGTTCTCCTTTCGTCTATGTCCACATTTTGGACTTAGACTTTCTAGTTAGTTATTACCAGGTTAGTATAGGGTTGTACCCCTTCTTGTTTACACTTTTGGTTCATTGTTCGATGTTTTGGAACATAGACTTTTAGGTTCTAGGCCTATTTTTCCGCATTTGTTAGTTGATTAGACTATTGTTTGGAGTTTATGGAAACTCTCCATTTCTTTCCTTAGCATTTAACTTTCTTTCGTAACTTAATGCCTTAGTATTTTCGTTTAGTTGGTTAGCTAATTAGTATAAATAGTTCTCGCACTGGAGGGTTAGTGTGGGTGCCAATCACAACGGTCGGGGTCGTGACAGTGGATCAACTAAGCTATGCTTAAATCAATAAGGAATTATCTTAAATATATGATCCTTTACCCATACTGGCATACATGGTATATTAGAATTTTGAGTTATATGAACTCATCCCCATATCGGTGGTCAATACTACTTCCAATAATATTTATAACTCATGTTTATATGTTTAAAAAGATAACTCTTCCTCTGGTTTGAGATAATTGCTCAAACTACCCTCTTTAAAGCGGTAAATGCTCTTTAAATTTATTTTGAGCTAATAACTCATTTAGAAATCAAAGTTTCTCTTTTATCAATGTAAAAGCTTATACATTTGGGAATACTTAGTTCCCTTGTACTCTTGCTCAATTCATACTTCAAAACTCTTACTCAAAAATATATCAAAATTATATTTTAATATGATCATTGATGAATCGGGAAGTCATACTGAATAAACATTGATAGTATATGAAGATACCATATTTCTCATACATTTATGGCATACTCGATTGTCAGACTAATCATGTTTTAAAAACTCTTTTCTCCAAACTAATCTTCACTTTCTCAAAATTTTGTTTAAGAACTCAAGTGTTGGTTCTAAAATGCTTTTCAAATTTTTTTAACTCTAATCATAGGGCTCATGTAGAATTATGGACATTAATGACTCAACTTAGGGGTTTTAAATGTAATATGGAAACTTAGTACTCAGAACTCAAGGACTCAAGAACTCAGAACTCAATGATAGTACTCATCTCAAAAATACTCAATTCATAGGATTCATGCTAAAATATAAACATGAACAAATCAACTCAATAAATGCATAGCATATAACAATTCAATAATTAGGAAAAGAATTTAAAAAAGAAACAGGAACTCAAAAACAACTCATCTCAAGAATACTCAAATCTAGGGGTAAAATCCTACATTTCTCTTTTACTGATTCGAAAGTAGATTTAGGGCGTGAGGATGAACTAGTCCAACGCTATGATAGGCTTACATACCTGGAAAAACAAGGTTCTTGAATAATCTTGAGATATCTTAAAGAAGTACTTGATTATAAGCCCTGAAATCTTTGCTTGAAGGAGAAAAATCAGGAAAATATTTCTGGAGATTTTGAATTAGTTTCTTGAAATATCTATGGACAAGAATTGTGATTTTATTAGTGATTCATAATTGTTTAAGGAAATTTGAGTTGGAAAGAATGGAATTCTTGGAGAAAGACTTACCTTGAAGAAATATCTTGGAAAAGATTGAAAGAATCTTGAATGAAGTCTTCTACTTTGATTTTTTCTTAGGATTTTTCCATAGGGTTTGAGAGAGAAGACAATGATGAATTAAGAGATAAAAATCTAATTCTTTTGGGTTCTTAATTAGTCAAAAAAAATCGTTTAGTGTTTTCTTTGAGGTAAAAAGACCCTTTTTAATGTTTTCCCTTCGGTTAATTCGTCACTGCACTGTATGAGGTTACTAAAATGGTCATAACTTTTTACTCAAACCTCAGATTGTTGTAAAATTGGTGGCGTTAGAAAAAAGATTCAAATTCCTTTTATTTAATAGGTTATGAGCCACATAACTCTCTAAACTTTAAGAGATATGGTCGTTTGAATTTTACCCAATCAGGATGTTACATCAAAACTTAATAAACTTTCAACTCTTCTTTGTGCTAGCAGTTTCTAGTGACCTTAATTGATATCAAAAATGGGTCCCACACTAAATAATTTACCTTTAGATATATGAGAAATTTAAGAATCACCCGATATGACTCTACAAGTAAATGAATAATGGTTCTAGTTTTAACATAGAAATTTTCAGGGTGTTACATAATTTACTAAGTATGATAGCAATGCATAAGGGTTATGACGTCATGCTAAAAACGACTTTACATGACACACAATGACCAAGCTAAATCATATGATATCATGTTATAAACATAAGTCATAATCATGGTCAATGCAAGCTAAACATCTTTAGAACACATGTGAGATACTTTTATAAAGTAACCTTAGTTCATTACTGTGGGAAGTTTACCTTTAACCGACATAGACTATGTGAGCTATAACATGGATTCCATCAGGGGTGGGGGTACAGGGTAAAAAAATAAAATTTCTTTATTTTATATTAGAAATTATTTTTCTCTAATAATAATATAGGGGTGGGGTGGGGTGGTAGGGGTTGAGGTATTAATAATTTAGTTTTGATATTATTCTTTTTTGGCATTAGGAGATTAAAGTTGGTTACAAACATTTTACCCAAATCATATTTGACCAAATCCATACTAACCCATATTTTATAAGGGTGGATTTTGATCCAATCAATTTTAACTCAATCCATATTCAATCCATCCACATCCGATCCAATCCACCCATTTGTCACACCAAACATGGAATCAAATGTCTATCCCACACCGAAAAGAGAATGTCCTACTTGCTAAGGTAAGGACCATGAGTCTTGAGCTAAAGTGGTTCAATTAGCTAATTCCTATCTAAGACAATCATCCTATGGTGGCACATAGTTTATGGGACACGGGAAATCACCGCCACTCCACTCGGTTCTAAGCACAAATCTCAGGGAAAAGTTGTTAATTATTTTCATCTTATTATCCATGGAAAGGCACATTTAAGTAATCAATCCAAGCTATAGTTAATTAGAATAGCTCTTTAGTCTTGATTCAACTAGGTAAGAAAACCTTTAAACCTTATGAATTCTTTTTGTAAGAAAATCCTATCCCAGTCATATTTTGAGTTGTATGTGAAAATCTTTTCATCACAACAACAACATCGATTCTTTACTCTCTATTAAAGAAATTTTAAATCATTTATATGAATTTCATAAAGAAATATGCATATCTTCATAAATTCATCTTTCATAATTCATAAGCATCATCATAAGATAAAAATCTACAAATCGTGGAGTCATACAGGAGTTGATGTGAATTTAACTTAAAACCATGTAATTACTTCAAATAATAGGATACGAAACTATTAATTTGATCATATTGAAAAGAACCCATGAACATTGAATAAAACTCTCAGTTTAATTGGGTAATCTAATGTTGTAAAATTAGAGAATTTAAGAAGCATATGGAGGAAAGGACTCCATAGGTGAAATACTAACATAGCTTGATGTTAAAAGCGCACAATCAATGGTGAATTTTGGGATTTGATCTTAAAACCCTAGACTTCTTCTTGAAGGTTTAGAGAGAAAAATTGGAGGGATTTGGGGAAATTTGAAGAATATTTGGAGTAGTTAGATTTTAGTCTTAAATGACTTATATAGGGTCTAGGATTAGGATTAAAACGACCTCGTTCAGGCATTAATCAATTAGGGAAATGACTAAAAAGCCTTAAAAATAAGAATTCTTGAACACCATATACGGTTGGACCTATGGTATATATATAGGTCCTTCTAGGGACCGTACTGGTCAACTATAGAAAGTGATCAAAGATTCTAATTTTGGCCAACATTGGACGGACCTATGTACAGTTCCTAGGTCCTTCTACGGACCGTACATATCCACCGTAGGAACAAACTTTAAGCTTTAAAACTTCACTAAGTCTTGTGGTCATGTAACACCCTGAAAATGCTAACAAGAGTCGCATGTCGATACATAATTATTAAAATATGTTTAATTCGCATTTTGGGAACTTGAAATAATTTTATATTTGCAACCTTGCTTAAAATAATTGTCATCGTAATTTAATGTATTGTATGGGGGTATTTGCATAATGTTTTAATTAGAAATATGTATAGCTTTAAAAGGAGGTGAAGGATATATATATATATATAGGTGTATATGTATGCATTTGGGCAGCACACAAGTATTTGGGCAGCACACAAGTATTTGGGCAGCCAACTTTTATGGACAACTGTGTATATGATAAGCACCTCTTGTGTTACTATATTTTGACACCTCCTCTTAGAAAATTCATCTCACCTGAAGTATAAGTCCCTTAGAACATTATCTAACCAGTTGTTCTTCAAGATCACAAGAGAAAATCTTGGTTCTTTTGGATGGAAATCGAGTTACACTCTTCTCTTTGGTAAGTGGTAAAAACTATTTTTAGTAGATTAAGCATATCTCGTTCTATAGAACTTTGTTTACTGTGAATACATATAATTTGGAAAGATAATTTGTATATGTACTGCTCTTATGTTTATGTTAAACTCTAATTTAGTTGTTATGGATTCCAAATATGGGACACATTATAGGACAAGTTCTGTCCAGATTCTGAAGTTTGAAATCCAGTATGGAAAACTATTAGTGTTTTGAATATATCTTTTTATCCAAAATACATTTTGCGGTGATTCTTGGTTTTTTGCAACCTTAAGAGAGGTACCTATATCTTTAATGAAGTGTATACAGTCCAGTTTTGCCGTTTGCCATTTCAAATCTTAGTTGCGACATGATGCACTAGGATGGCCAAAATTTACTGTTTGGGAGCATAGTCTTATTTGTACAGGCTAGGCTTACTTGTGATGATAACCCTATTTTACGTCATCATTATAGAGCTGCTAGAAAGTAAATAAGTTATTGAATTTATTTTTTAAGGTTGTATATCCTCGTGTACAAGTTGAAGACTTTGATACGCTGCTAGGTCTACGGTTTGACTCGTGGAGTTTTGTTGGACTGTTTTTGTGCTAAAGAACTGAGGTTTGTGTATAAACTTATACTTTTACTCTTTTTACCTGTTGGTATATCTGAAAGTTATCTTGGTACCTTGGTTACCTCTTGTCACTTTGCATTGTCGTATTGGTATTCTTTAATATATTAAAGACGCTTATGTAACTCGCCCACTTGTATGTATTGTTTGATCACTAAGCACTCTTGTTGGGACCTTGTCCTTCTTGTGGCTATGGCTTTGTCACTCTTGGCATGCCTCTTGGTTCGAATCATTTGTCATCTTGACTCTGGATTTTTAGTTCGTCTTAAGAATGGAAGTTGTCCATTTTAAGTATGAACTAGGAAGCCATTTCTTAATATGGTTCTTGGTTCTCTTGATTATTGGGTTTTGACCCTTCTTGATATCTGCTCGTGCTTGGTGTGATGACATAATGTATATATTGGGTGAGCCTAGTTATTGAATCTCTTGAAAAGTAGTGTTATGACCATTCTTGACATTTGGACCTTTATATATTGAACTTGATACTCCTTGTATATTGTTTACTTGATTTACTGATTTTGTTTCGATCGTGTTGCCCTTGACTTAAGAATGATAACTTGGTGAATTTAAGGGCTCCAAACCTATAGTTTGTACACCACTAAGCTATATGTTTAGCGATAGTTGTTTCTATCGTAGGGGCTGTTCGCGATGATGCTTGAAGCTGGCCATTGATGATGGAGATTTTGAAAGCCTTAAGGAAGATCACATTTGCATGTAGGCATATATATTTTGTATAACTTTGGGACTTGTACATGATCTTTATGTTGTATATTTACCGAAGATTTTGAGGGTTGATTTGGTCATGTCACCATGGGTTGTAATATAAGTATAGTTATACGTTTTTATCTTTTTGGGGTGTGTAAATCCAAGTCTTGTATACTAATTTGCTATATGTCTTGAAAGTTGTGTGAAGCATGAGCCGGCTGATTTTGGTACTCGGAAGCTTGTAATATTCTTGTTATATCATCCTTGAGTGTGAGGTTAACATATGCATGAAGATCTAGTCGGTTAATTGCTTAAATGTTATATTTTTTTTTTGGAGTTCGTTATGAATCTAATCCCTCTACTAGATTAAAATCAGTATGCCCTCATTAATTGGTTTTAAATGTCGCAAGTATTTAATTAGATTTCTTGTTTAAGTAGTGGTATCGTTTTGAAAGGATCGCTACAAGTCTTGGTAACAGAGCCTAGGTTTCTGGTTCTAGGACTTTTGTTGTGAATTACTAATATAGTTGTTTGCTTTCAAAAAAAGGTTCTATTTGGATTATTTTTTCACTTATATGATTTATGATAATTGTATCGCATGTAGAGTGCATATGCTTCTAGTACATATCCCTAATGCAATGTGATCTTCCCTTTTGAATGAATTAAAGTTATGGTCACTTCTTCTGACAGACCTATGGAAGCTGCTCGTGAAGGTTTAGGTGCCTCTTTTTCCCAACCTCATACACTGGAAGGGGTTGGAGAACATATCTCGAATCAATATGTTCCCCACGCTAGTGGTCCTGAAGTGGGAAACCATCAGGGTGGTATTATGGGATGCTATTCATGCATTGCACTTGTATGCTTTGAGGTTACTTGAGAATGGTTCTATTATTTGTAGATGACTAAGTGTCAATTATGCTTATTATGAGTATGACTTATCTCCTATGATCATTAACTATGTCTTGTGTCGACTTATGATGATATGATGCTTATGTTGGAGATTATGCTATGACTATGTTATTATCTCTTATGCTTATGTCTTATGTTGACTAACCAATTTGAGATGCTTTTATGGTGTTATGCTAGCTATCATACTTGGTTCATTTTGTACTAACGCATATTTCCTACATTCTAATCAAATGTAGGGTTTGGAGACTTGAGTGCTATCTTAAAGATATGTTTCCGAAGGAGCTAAGGAGTTGAAGATCTTGGTGAGTCCTTATAGCATCGAGGACAATACCCACATTTCCTTGTAAAAGATTTAAATTTTTCGGTATCTTTCTATTATCTTATGGTATGATATGCTATTGGCTTGTAAGAGACCCCATCGGGGTCACGTATGCATGTTATGTTTACGGGGTACCCCTGGGTCGTGACAAACTTGGTAATCAGATAAAAAGGTTTAGTATGGTTCTAGGATTGTCTCAAACCACGTCTAGTAGCGTCTTGTTCATTAATGTGAAGCACGCCACATTTATGAATAGGAGGTTATTGGATACTTAGGAAACTTCACTTCTTCATTCTCCAAGTGGTGCCATAGAGTTTAACTCTATAAGGTCTCTCTCCTATTCCTTATCCGATGGTCTTTAGGATATGACTAATCGAAGGGATTATGCTACAAGGAGTGACAGAAAAAGGTTGGTTCATGAGATGACAATTATGGCTATAGGACTTGATAGATTTGATATGATAGATTGTGATGTTGTCTTTAGTATGAATGGGTTGCTTTATGGTTGTGTTTAGTTGTTCGTAGAACCCGACTTAGTTATGACGAGCTTTGAGGTATTTTTATAGATTTGTTGGATAGGGTGTTTAAGTAATGCCTAGATGGATTGAATGAATAGACTCTTCTAAGAAGGGTAGAAGTGTAATTTACCAAGATTTAGAACCATCTTGTCTGATGGATGTGAAAGCTTAGTGATGACTTGCTCCGACCTTAGAATTGAGTGAAGTGATATTTGAAAG
This sequence comes from Solanum stenotomum, assembly GCF_019186545.1. Lineage (NCBI taxonomy): Eukaryota > Viridiplantae > Streptophyta > Magnoliopsida > Solanales > Solanaceae > Solanum > Solanum stenotomum. Next base: position 14,039,037 of record NC_064287.1, read on the forward strand.
AACTAGTATAGGCTTGCTCCCAAGGGGGAGATAATGTTCTTAGATAGCCAGATCGTTGAGTATCCTTGATGTTCATGAATGAGGGTGTCTAGAAATTTACACCTTGAGAGGTGTAGTGACTGAGAAGTTTAGTCCCGGTTTGTTAGGCTCATGTGAGATCTTGAGTGGTATTAGTAGGGTTGTTTGTGAGGTATAGTTGCTTAGTGATAACCTCTCTAATTTAGAAATACCGGTAGAGGTCTTAGACCGGCAAGTTAAGAAATAGAAGAACAAGTAAGTTGTTCCATGAAGTAGCATGGAGTGTCTTTTCGTGAGGGTTTTAGGTAAAGGTGCTACTTGGGAGGCCAAGGGCCAAATACATATCCCAATGTCCTCATCCTTTTTGTTCTACTCCTATTCAAGCTTGAGATGATAGGTTCCTCTTGGTTTGCTTTTATGTTGTTCCATGTGTGAATTGTATGTTTTCATGATCTTCTTCTGTGATGCATGTTCATGAAAATAATTAGGTGTTGTTAGAAATGACTTATATGCATTGTTTTCTTCAGGTTGTAGTGCATTGAGCAGATTTGCATATAGACTTCATGAGATAAACTTTGAGCATGCCTTAGTTTCGGGAGTTGAAAGATTCCTCCTTGAAGAATGCATTTTGAGAGTAAATTGCATTTAGGCTCCATGAGGGAGTATGGAGAATGTTTTAGTTAGGATATTTTAGTTCCTCTTTGAAAAAGAGTAAAATATAGAATTCATTCATTTTGGGTTGGTAGATGTAGTTCCTACCCCCTTGTGTTGCATTGAATGAGTTTAGCTTGGAATTGTAGTTTTCTTGCTTGGTTGTGCACATTTAGATGTAGTGCATGCATGATGGACTGATAGTTTAGAGTTGTAACTTTAAGAAGTGTTTAGAATCATCATTCGAGAATGAATGATCCCAAGGGGGAGATATTGTTACTCCCCGGAAATTTGTAGGTTGAACTAGGGGTTCTAGGGCCTTTAGTAAGAGTTTTGGAGTGTGGTATGAGGATTGAAATCACAAGAAATGATTCCCGTACTTAGAATGGATGTTTTAAGGGCTATAAGTCAAGGTACAACCCCAAAAGGACCACCCAAGGGGTCCTTGAGGGGGCCCCCAAAAACGTCCCCAAATCTGCACTTTTTAGTGACCTACAGATGCCATCTACTGGCCGTAGATGGACCCACACCCCATAGGTTGGGGCTGTGGGTCAAGGCCTGCAGTGGCCTACAATTTCTGAGCTGCATACCTCACCCACGGAGGTGAGTCACGCTCAGTAGGTCCACCCACGGTCCGCGGGTGGAGGGGCGTAGGTCAAGACAGTTTTGGTTAGTTTAGTTTTAAGTTAGGTGTTTGGGGGTTAAGTTAGTAATTAATTAGGGGTTAAGGGAGTTCATTTAGTTAGTTATTTAACCACCTATAAATGCTTAATAGACCCATTAAACTAAGTCATTAACTCATTTATCTAAGACCTCAAAATTCTCTCCAAAAATCCTCTCTCTAGAAGTGAAGAAGAAGAAGAAGAAGAGAAGGGAAGAGGGCAGCAACTCAGGTCGATTTTCTCCATTGAAGAAAGATTTCTTCAGGGATTTGAATCAAGGTATGTTTAGCTTATTCATCTATGGGTTCTTCCCCCATAAAGCCCCCTAAGTTTTCCCCCAATTGTGAAGTCAAAAACTCAATTCTATTAGGGGTTCTTCTTACATTGTGGGTAGGGCTTGGGTATGATTGAAATCTAGTGGATAATACCTAATTATGGTTGATTTAGCTCTGTTTAGTAATATTATGATGAATTCATGTTATTTCTATGGTAAACCCTAGTCTACATTGATGAATGTGATAGTTGTGGGTTTGTGCCATTAGAGGTAAAATTGAAGGTTCATAGGTGAACTTCCTAATTCAATGCCATGTATAGTAATTGATCAAAGTTAGGATCATATAATCATGAATTGAACTAGACCTTATTGAATATGATTGAATCTTGCATGTAAAGTTGAATTTGGAACTTTATGATCAATTGTGACTAGAATATCCTAGTAATGAAAGATGTGATCAACATACCTTGAAACCTAGGTATAAATAAGAGATTTAGAAAGAAACCTTGAGAGTAAGGCTTGTGATCATAATAGCTAGGGCTTTAGGGTGAAACTAATGTGATTAACCAAATGTGCTAAGGCTTTGAGAGTAAAATCTAAAAGAGAATAGAAGTTTAATAGGTAGAATTGTGTTGAAAGGCCTATATTCGCCTAACCTGCCTTATGAATGCTTGAAGGTAGAAAGTGATAGAATCACTTGAACATGGATTGATAGTCAAGGACATCCTTCCATGAGAGATGAGTGTTAAGGTAGGCTTAATAATTAAATATTGGGTTGTATTCTTGGCCTCAAGTGGATATAAAAGATGAGATGGAGTGCCAATCAAGATAGGGTCCGGGCTCCAACTAGAAAGTAGAACCACACCTAGTTGATGTGAGGACTATCCAAGTTAAAGGGAGAAGAACTCTTACGTAGTAGAGTGTGGGTTTTCCCAAATTTAGGTCTCATGAGATATGAACCTTCACATGAACTAAGACATGCTCAAAGAAGCATCTAATAATGTTCAAAAGCATTAATGAACTAAGACTGACTTAATGAAGTAACTCATAGTGTTTAAGAGTGTAAATGGACTTAGACATACTTAAGGTAGTATCTTATAGGGTCCATGTGAAAAAGAAACTTAGACATACTTTAGAGAGTATCTCAAAGTGTTCAAAGTATAATTGGATTTAGACGTGCTTAATTAAGTATCTCAGAGTATCCATGCTAATAGTGAACTTAGACATACTAAAGAAAGTATCTCAAAGGGTTCAACCTAATTATGAACTAAGATGTTCTTAAGAGAGTACCTCATAGTGTTCAAAGGTTTAAAGAGAGATGAACTAAGATGTGCTTAAGAGGGTACCTCATAGTGTTCTAAAGTTAAAAAGTGGAACTAGGTTCCAAATCAAGAAGTATTACTATGAGGACCTAAAAGTGGTACTGAGCATGAGTAGTATTATGGGGTGCTATTCATGCATTTCACAAGTATGACTTAGGGTTATTAAAGAAGTGATTTGAGATATCATTGTGCTATAGTTTCCCTCCTAGCTATATTTGACTAAAGGAGAGATATTCCCTTAGTTATGAGAGTTAAGCTAATAATGGGACCCAAGGAGGGTGAGTGTGACTAAGATGATTTCAAGGTTAAGTTTAGTGTGAAGGGTAGTATGGGATGCCTTTCATACATTGCACAAGTGTGCTTTGAGGTTACTTAGAAGTATGGTGCCCTTATGGTGTAGAGAAGCTTCGAGACTTGACCATGTATATAGACTATGATTAAGATGACTAAAAAGGGATACTAGGCTTGGGTGGTATTATGGAATGCTAATCACGCTTTGCAATTGTATGCTTTTGAGGTTACTTGAGAATGGTTCTATTATGGTGTAGATGACTAAGAGTCAATTATGCTTATTATGACTATGACTTATCTCCTATGTTCATTAACTATGTCTTATGTCAAGTTATGATGATATGATGCTTATGTTGGAGATTATGCTATGACTATGTTATTATCTCTTATGCTTATGTCTTATGTTGACTACCCATTTTGAGATGCTTTTATGGTGTTGTTCTAGCTATCATACTTGGTACATTTTGTACCAACGCATACTGCCTACATTCTACCAAATGTAGGGTTTGGAGACTTGAGTGCTATCTTGAAGCTAGGTTTCCTAAGGAGCTAAGGAGTTGAAGATCTCGGTGACTCCTCATAGCTTCGAGGACAATACCAACATTTCCTTTATGTCTTTTATTTTCATGTTGAGACTATTGTATGGGCTGTGTCCCAAGAGTTTATTCTAAAAGTTGTATTAGATGGTTTGAAACAAAGTATAGAAGGATTTCCGCTTGTTTTTATGAAAATGACTACGATTGTAAAAGTTATAAATTTTTCGGTATTTTCCTATTATCTTATGTTATGATATGCTAAGGGCTTCTATGAGACCCCTTCGGGGTCAAGTACGTCATGTTACGTCTAGGGGGTACCCCTGGGTCATGACACCATCACCTTATTGGCGTAGCTTTTCAGCCCTTCCCTTATGTAACTTTAGGCGATCAAAAATTTCTTTGCTGATCCATTCAGCACTTCACGAAACACCATTCTACTAGCCGATTTGGTTTTGCCCATGGGCTGGCCTATTGTAACTTTTGGTGAGCTGAAGAGCCACTCGAGGAATCACCGAGTGGCTTTGGCAAGCATAAACCTTGGTTTTCTTTAGCTTTTTCGGTCCTTTTTGCCCGGTAATGTCCTTGTCTTTTTCTTTGGCCTTCATTGCTGCAAATTAGCATTTTAACATCAATTTGGAGTATAAATAGGCATTGAGGTCTCTAAAACTCTAAATACTAGGCCCTAAATGATTCGAAATCCTCGACTCATCATAGTTAAGTTGTGCAGCTGATAATGGATACTAGCATAAGCATGATTACCCGTGAGTAATGGTATGTCGTAAATTGATCCATTCACATTAGGTAGATGTTTTTTTTTCAAGAAGTGTTGCTTGAGATAGCCGTTTCAGGCTAGTATTGTATCTTTGGTATTTGAGCGTCAAGGGTTTTGTTTTAAGCGCTTGAGCACAAGCAATGGTTATAAGTTGAGGGTGTTGATGTGCCGTGAAATCATGGCACATTTGATGCTCAAAACTAAGGACTAATGCATGAACTTTAGGGGTTTATGTAGATCGCATGTGTTTGTTGATGTTTAGACAGATTTTACACTTGTGTTGGAAAGCTGGAAAAGAATCGTGAAAAAAACACACTGAAGGAACACCACGGAGCCCCAAACGGGCCGTGGTATTTATAACTAGGCATCCCGAGCCTAATGATGATGAGACAGTGAGCATTGGGAAATCGACCAAATTCAAAGTGAACACCACGGAGACCAGACGGGTCGTTGTCCTGTTAACGGATCGTCTGGTGTCCCATGAGGAATGGTATCAATAAAGCTTTGTGGAGCTAATTCTGGAGTGAAGATCACGGGACCCTAGACGGGTCGTGGTGAGGTTGACGAATCATTATGATGCTCGTGAAGAGGATGATGAAAATCTAGTGAATACCTAAGTGGTAGCTCAGCACCATATGATCAACCGAACTGTGGTGCTCAAGATGGGAAGTCTGGTTGCCCATGATCAATCTCAGGAAAGGAAGTCCCACGGTCCATGGTGCTCAATACCACGACAGGCCTCATATGTCGTCTTGTGCATGACAGGCCGTTATGCCGCCTGTGAAGCCTTCCGACAAATCAGTCCTACTTAATACAGAACTCAGTTTGAACATACTATTTGAATTAATTAGGTTTATATTTGAAGGATATCTCGTCTTTGTATGAACAAAATGTGACTTTCCTTATTTTCAACTTTGGTTTTTATCGATTAATTTCGGATCAAGAGTTGAAGCTTTTGATTACTTGTTTGAATATCAAGCTTTCTTTGAATCTGCAATCGTCGTAAGTGATTTCTTTTAATGTATTCAATATCTATTATTGCTTATTCTGTTGAAATCATGAGTTGCTAAACAACACAACTAGGGATGTGGGAACCATGACAATAATCTACTTGTAAATTTGCAGAACGAGTAGAGTGCGATTGTTATTTGCAAAACAAGAGTCATACTTTCTATATCTTTTCTTTCTAATGAGTGCACACATTAGAACTTGCCTGTATCTTCTACTTATTCGAGAGAAAAGGGATAATTAAGAAAAAGTAGAATTAATATGTTTGTTTGGAGTGAAAATTCGAGTTCGAGAGAAAAAATTTTGACACAAAAAAAGTGAGGGTAAAAATAGATTACACTTTAAGACCGAGAGGATTAGAGTAAAAGTTATCTAACAAGACTGGGAAGTGTTAGATGCATCTAAGTTGCTGGTAATTTTCAATAAAACAATTAATCGAAACTTGTTCACGACTCAACACTAAATGATAAGTCATGGGGAACACAATCGTGGTTTCATTCCTCAATTATCACAATCATGAAGTTAAAATCCTACTACTAGTGTTAACTGGAACTTAACATTACAACATTAGTTACTTAAGAATCATAATTGAAGCGATTTTTACATTTCTCAATTACTTTCCATGGGAAATAATAACAACAATCGGATAAAAAGGTCAATAAAACTATTTATGTAAGTAAATTCTCTATGGGATCGACCTCAAATCACATTGAGTTCTATAAATTGACATTGATTGTTTACACTTCTTAATTAACATGTAAGTTTGGACGTATCAGTGGTCACCTACGAGACCAATCTATGACTCGTCAAGTGAGCGACATACCGTCCTTTTGAGTTGTCAAAAAGGAAATGGGTCTTGACTTTATAAAAAAAAATTCCCCACCACGTACAGTTTCAACCTACGGCATGTACGATCACCTACGGTCCATAGATGAGGAACCGTAGACAGACACAAGTTGACAAATCTGTGTTTTTTCTTTCTTTTCCCAATCAGAGGTGTTAATGATTAATATTAGCCAACTAAATAATTGTGTCTCCATAAAATCATCCCAATAGTTAAAATGAATATTTGGAATAACCCTTAATAAATCAATTCTCAATAAACAAATAACAAACCTCAACAATCACAAATAACACATAACCCAGACTCCCTGTCCTAATCCTTAATTAACATACCATGAACCCTGTATCACATGATCACACATGCAACAATATTTAAATTATAAAGAAGTACATTTGGTTCACTCATTGAACCATAAACACATACTTGGTACTCTCATCAAATTACCCAAACTCCAACTATTAGTTTATCGGTGTGGTACCCGAGACATCCGTGGTTGGTGTACTTGTGTGGTGCCCGAGACAGCAAGATATGGATATCCTCCTACCAAGAATGGTATTCAAGCCAAATTTTAGTACATAATAGAAGTGGTATCTTAACCAACCATAGAGATATTGTGTACTAGACTTTCATCCTCGAACAGCTACCCTGGTATAAAGAAGATAGATTGATTATCGGGGCTTACTACATGATTTGAAAATTTAAGAGTACACTGCCCCTGTGCATGTGACAGGATACTACCACCTCCCGCGTACCCAAGATCACCAAGAAACCAATCTGAATGCATAAAAATTATAATAAGAAATTTCTCCACATATAGTACTAGATCCCCTTATAGCATTTATAACCCCGCTCTAGCGGCGTCACTGTAGCACTTGATAGTCGCTATAGTGGCATAGCAAGAATCAGAAGCATAACAGAGAGGCGAATGGGTTTTTATGACTATTTTTCCCCTCATAGCTCCAAAAACTCGGTCAACTCTTTGGTAACTCCATTCAGAAATGTCAAACTATGGTAACCAATATGTATTCTATACTAGGCTTAAGAACGATTGCATGCTATAAATTGAATTGAGTAGAATAGGTTTGGGATTATACCGAAATATTAAAAAAGAACTGATTGAGCATTAAATTTCTCAAAGCATTGGGCTTTCCATTACATTTAGAATGTTACCACAATGTTCAGGGCGTAAGGATTATGGGTGAAATGGCCTATATTTGTTCTAAAATGGTTTGAGGGAAGTTGAAGGGTTACATTTTGATGAAATTTAAGGGGGAATGGAGATAATTTGGGTATCAATAAATAGGTTTATTCCAAAGTCGACTTCCCTTTTGGGAGGAACTCCAAGAAAATCATCAAGAAACACTCTTAAAAATTCATTTACTACAGAAAGAAACTGAAGAGTTGGGGCTTTAGAATTGTCATCCCTAACTCATACTAGATGACATGTACAACCCTTTGATATCATCTTTCTAGCCTTAAGGCATTATATAAACTTACCTATAGGCGCTTAGGCACTACCCTTCCATTCAATGACTGGTTCAATTGGAAACTGAATTTACCGACTCTTAGTCTACATTCGGCTGAGGCATAACAATCATGAAGCCAATCCATACCAAAAAATAACATCAACGTAATCAAATTTAACTCAACTAAATCCACTACGGTGATTTTCTGGAAACCTAAGACCGTGCAATTTCTATATACCAATTTAGCTAAAATTGACTCACCAATAAGTGTACTCTCAATGAACTCTTCTCAATCCTTATTCAATTTCGAACAATGGAATTTTATAGGGTTAATCCAAGAAAAGTCCCAAACTTTAGTTGCATATGTGCCCACATTTGGGCTCACAAGGATAACAAGCTCATAGTTGGCATGCACTGTCATGGCTTGGGCTACAACTTGGAAAGTAGTCGTAACCTCAACATGAGTAACTTGTTCAACCAAAAGGTCAAACAAAGGTGGAGGTGAATCTTGTTCCACATTCTGATTCCTTCTCTGGTAAGCCTTTCTTGGAGGCATGATTCTATAAACATATAGAGCATGAGTTGGAGGGTAAATTTATAAATTCGTACTCTATCGCACGACTGAGAGTATGAAAGAAGTGAAGTATATCTTAAAAATTTTCATAGCCTCTCATTCATAATTGTGGTTTGCATCACACCATGAACAAGACTCTACATAATGCTGCTTTCGGACACCCTAAGACACTTGACGCTGATACTCTTAATACCATGTTTGTAATGATCTAAGACTACCCCCTAGATGTGACATGGTTTTAAGATACGCGAATACCCCCAAGATACACACATGACATAGCACGACACTTAGATAGAATACATAAGTAATAAAATGGAAAGTGGAATAAAGTCTTAATAGCTATCATATCAAATAGAAGAATCTGACAAATAAGTACATAAGCAGAAATCTAACATTCTATCTGCGAGCCTCTATATTATAGTGAGATTCTAGGACAAGACCCTACCAAAAGGGGAGAAATTAATTAATGTATTTAATTAATTAACTTTAATTTAAAAAATAAATGTATTTGTTTTCTTTTATATTTCATTCCCTACCAGAAGGAGCAAAATTCTAGTCAAAAAATAAATTTATTCATTCTCCTCATCCAACATTCTTTCTTTTAGCTTTTTTGGTATTTATCAAACTATGTTATCACGAATATATGTTTAATTGTATTCTCTTCCACATTATATTTATTTTATTTCCTTTTACTTATATGTTAAAAAAATTAGGAATAAAACTTATTAAGTTTCAAAAGACAGTAGAAATATGATAGGCTATATTTATGTATATTTCATATTGTCATTTATTAAATCAAAAACAAAGTAGGAATGCAACTTATTGATTTCCCCCATGAGGTAGGAGTAAAATTTATTATGTTTCCAAATGGACAAGGAATACAATTATTAATTTTTCACATGAACTAGGAATACAATATATTAAGTTTTCAAATGAAATAGATTATATTAATTTCCCAATTGTACTAGGAATACAATTTGCTTATTTCCCAAATATAATGAACTAGGAATGTAATTAATTAGCTTTCCAATTAAAATAGAAAATATGGTAGGTCGCTCTCTATATAGTTTTCTATCACTCCAACTTTATTATTCACTTTTGTTTTGCTTTTGTTCTTGTCAACAACTCAAAGAAATCTCAACATTAATTTTGTTTAGTTTGTTGTATTATTATTTTTATTGAACAATGAGTAACTCAAATGATTATTCTCTGGGTGTTGTTATAACTAATATTAATGATCGTGATTCAATAGATTGAATCTTAAGGGCAGGTGTAGAAGAAAATCTACAAGGTCAATTCGAGGCTTACATGGAGGAAGATCAACATGAAGATATATCGAGGTACTATAAAACAAGAATTCATCATGTTGTTGTGCCTGAAGATGGAGTAACTAGTTCAATGAACAAAGAAGAGATTTGTGGCATCTGTCTTGAGTAATATGAGAATAAAGAGTCCATTGGGATACTTGGGTGCGAACATGAATATCACGAATGCTATATCAAAGAGTGGTTGCTGAGGAAAAAAGATTGTCCCATATGTCGAGCTTCTGCTTCCCCTTTCACATCAGCAAATTAAAGACAATACAAATGCAATAGTAGTTAAAGATTTATTTTATTTTGAAATTTACTTGTAATATTAAGTTTTCTTTTCCTAAGTTTGAAAGACCAAGAGTTGTTTGTTTATCTATGTTTAAAGCTTTATAACTAAGAAAATTTAGTTTTATTTAAGTTTTGGATCGATATCATGCACTACACAATTTTTATTTATACAAGAACAATTTGCTACTTATTGTAATTATTATTAACAACAATGAATTTCAATGGCATATACATTAAGCTTATGTACACAATCTAAGATAAGCATATATTAGAAAAAAAAGTTTATGGTAATGTAGCTTATTTTGTCCGCATGCACCAGATTTGTGATGAACAAATAATTGAGCCACAAATAAAATTCAAATATAAAGAATACAGCTGCAAAAATACAAATAGAATTTTACCAATACATCTCCTATGAAATTCAAAAGAAGTTGAAACAAGATTTTTGAACACTAAATACCTAAGATGTATAATCCCTCAAAACATGGAACCAATTATATTTTTTTTTCTTTAATACCAAACTAAATATTAGTAAAATCCTGTAAATACAAGGAAGGTTTTCAAGACAACGGACAAATTTCACTAGTTAATTAACAAGTGAGTAATTAAGTTGAAAATTAAGAGTAATAATATCTAACTATTTCAATATCATAATTTGTCCATGTAATGAAATCTACAAAAAAATACTTGTACAGTTCTTTATTACTGTAGATCATCGATCAATTTTCAAATGAACGATGATAATGTAGTAAACACATTTCAATATAATTTTGCACATATCAAAGAATCAAACTGAAATCGAATCGAATCAAACCGCACATAAAAAATTTAACTGAGTCAATCATTTTAAGTCTTTTGTCTTACTTTTCATTTTATCAATTTCAAGCAGCTTATAATTTATTTACCTTTTTCCTTTCAAACTAAACACCGATATAAAATTGCATTTTACTGTATTTCATTTTGCTTCCTTTCCCCGCAAAGTTTTCAAAAATAAAAGGTTTTTATGTTTTAAACTCATTTAGGTACATAATTAATAACGACATATCAACAAATCTAACTGAAAACATATTAGGAATAAAACATTATTAACTTACCAAATGAAATATGGCAAACCATCTATATGTATTTCGTATTTTCTAATAGATTTCAAAATAAATTAGGAATGGAACTTATTAATTTCCCACATGAAGTAGGAATACAATTAATTAATTTATAAAATATAATGAACTAGTAATATGATTTGATAATTTTCAAAATATGATAAAATAAGAATACAATTTATTCATTACTCAAATACAATGAACTAGGAAATATGGTAGGTAATCTGCAAATATATTCATTAACACTCGAACTTCCTAGGAGCATTCAAATTAAATTAATGAAACTAACTTGAATAATCGTTATTCGATGGATATGATTTTATTTCCACATGAAATGTTTCATGAGTTACTGGATTGGATCCTGTTGCTTCATGTAATAATCAATCAGCAATGTCAATCATCGTAAAGTTGGAACAATTTGTAGAATGAGCATGTCACGACTCAAATCATCGTGACTGGCTCCCACACCAAACCCCATGTGGGTGAACCAACACTTAACAATCAAACTCATGAAATATCTAACAATGCTATCCATAAATATATTAGGCCAACAAATAAACTCTAAGTCTTTAAATTAAACAAAATAATAGTGGGCAATCGGGGCAACTACTAAACTACCAACAGAGGAGAACCCTTACCAGCGAAATCAATTGAAACATGTGAAATTAACTTAATTACTAAAAAAATCTCATTATCATCATAGATTTAAGAAAACAAAACATGAGTAAAATCTTTTTACACTAGACTGAAAAACATGTAACACGCAGAAAATTTATGAGCAAAAACTTGAACCATCATTCGTAGTGAGTAAGTTTCTACCAAGGAATTTATTTTTTTCCTAAGTATTGAGGTCACTAGATGTAGCACCTTGTGTTCCAAGAAGAACTAAAGAGAGTTCATTCAAGTCATTCCTAAATTCCTGTAAGTTTTTGCTCAACTTCAAACAACCATAACCTTCAGTACATGATGAGTTAGGTGGCCCATAAGATGTCAAATTAAAGGTCTTTGAATTATCTTTCCAACGCCACCAAACTTGATAAATTTTGAGCTCGTATGAGGGAGATATGCCTGTTTGAATCGGGCTATCCAAATATGGAAAGTTACCCAAAAATAGTACGGGGTATTTTTGTCTTTTCCTTACTCAATCAAATTTACTTCATTTTAGTAGAGTTTTAGGGGTCTAATATGATTAGGTTCAGTTTTATAATACTAATAGACGCCTAGGGTTTTAGTTGAGAGTTCAAGAAGAGAAAAGAAGAGAAAAGGGGAGAAAAAGGAAAGGATCAAGGCGTTCATCGAGGTTCTCGAGTTTTGTCACAGATTTTCGCCATGGGTTTGATCCCTAAGAGGTATGTAAGCTTCCATAGTGTTGGGTTCGTTCACCCACATGCCAATCATGTTAATTTCAACGTTAAATTCATTCTAGAAAGTTGAAGGTTTGATGTTCTTGAATTGTGTTCTTGAAATTGGCTTTCGTTCTTGAGTTTGTATGAGATTCATGAGTTCTTGAGGAAATCTTGTCGATTTTAGAGTTGTGTTTGATTAGATTCTTGTGTCCATGTATTGAGTATCTGAATCTAAAGATAAATTGACAAAAAGAATCGAATTTAGGCGAACTAGGGTTGGAATATGAAGAAGAAAAAGTCTGCCAGAAAACCAGTACCAGGTCTGCGTCGCGAACCTGTTCCTCGAAAGTGAAATTTTTTCTCTCCGCATCAGAGAGAGATAACAGACACCTCTAATTCAAAAATTATTTAGACAAAATATTATAATTCATCTTCGCATCACAGACTTGCTCCCTAGACAGTGTTTTTGAACTGTTTCTCATGATTAACTATCTAAAACACTTTTAATCATCACAATATCTTTCCTATCACAAATCATAACCCTGAACTCATAATTCAAATTCAAGGTAGAGCTAAGAGTTGAGTTTTGAGAGTTCTTCCAAACATTTTGAGAAAGTCTCTTAGACTCATTTTGAGGAGTCACTACTAGAAAAAAGGCTTATGGCAACAGTTCAGAAATTGTTGCAATAGATAGAGAAACTATTGCAGTAGAGCTATGGCAAGGACTTATGAACCATTTCATCCGCTTGCGTGGCTATAGACCTACGACAACGGGTTTGTGCAACGGTCATAAAATTGTGGCCATAGCTTTCTCTATTGGTGTGGTTGTGCTGCCATTGCCATAGGACAATCTATAGCAACAGTTGTTTAGTCAAATGTAACGGTTCTAAGCTATTGTTATAGCCTTTCATGGAATGATTGTTGAGGCTAGTGCAACAGTTATTTGAAGTTATTTCAACGATTTTGTAGGAAATTGCAACGGTTAAGTATATCAGATCTTTTTAATTTTATTGTAATAATTATTTATCTATATGATAAAATATGGTACAAAAAAATTTAAATAAACAATGAAAGGTATCTATATTTTTTATTCAAACAAACATATAATATTAAGAACAGTGAAAGCAGAATTACACTAATTAAAGCAACCAACAATTAGCTCCACCAACTGCTAACCTATACAAATAATCTATCTAGTTTCTTTATTTATATTGTTCTTCTATCTATAACTTGTCTTTACATTAATGTTTACTACTTTGAATGTCAAAATAACTATACTTGCATCTCTATTTTCCATTGCTGTTTGATCACCTATGGTTGAGGCACTTTCTGACTCCACAATTCATTATTTATGGCCATCCAAATAAGAATCTGCAAAACCAATATGTTTAGTCAATGTATCATGTATTCAACACTTGAAATTCTGCAAACACAATTGAAATACCTAACCTGGATTGTATAGGGTAAACAATTCACTCAAAAGTTCAAACACTAGGGGAAATAAAAAAACATTTTATCTTGTTGATCCATACTCTTAAACATGAATTTTCATACAAGCACATCCATTAACTAGTTCATGACTTCATAATGTGACTATTCTTGTAGGAATGTTTCATACTCAACCTTATGAGAAGCCAGATATGCAAAGAGAAATACTACACCGACTTAAATAATTGAGTGTCATTCATCGAGTGTAACAAATTCAATGGATGCCTAATAAACTCTCTAAACTAAGTTGTTGAAAACCAGACTGAAATTTTTATTGTACCATAGGAATTACAGTCTACACTACAGAATACTGAACCATATATATACTAATAAATGAAAATACAATATCAAGACCAAAAAATGTATGAAGATTTTGAAGACAAACCCAAATGGCTATTCTGAAATTTTTCATATAGTCTAACAAGTACCAATAAGATACTTAAATGTCTGTATTGAAATGTTAAGCACTATGAGTAGCTTAAATATATATTGTGATCAGAAGTAAAATCTTCCCATTCTTAAATTTTTATTTTTGAGTTTTTATCTCAAAAATGTATTAAATGAAATAACATACTAAATGCAATTAAAATTTCCAGTTCCCCTGCGATTTCAATATTAACTCCAACTAGTTCCATCCAGAAAATATCTTTTTGAACTATCCCTCAACAATGAGCATTAAACATTAAAATGATGCAAATCAACTTAAGGAAAAAATATTAAGACTCTCTAAATACTATCTTAAACAATAAATAAATCGTTACCTGAAAAGTTGAGATGGAAGACTAGTTTGACGGTTCTACTAGTATCGAAGTTGAATACTGAGTTGTAGATGCTAAGTATGTTGGAAATTTGGTGCTTCAGATAGTTTTATCTTCTAGAAATTTCTTCTCGTTATTCTTACACTGGAAAAAAGTTCTTTTCTCTTTTAATTCTTTGTAAAATGTAGAAACTCCCTAGGTTCTAGTTTTTCAAAAGTTCTCTAGGTCTTACCTTTCTAAGTCTCAATTACTTGTCAAAAAAGGTTTGATTGTTTCGTTGGGTATAAAAGAATTACATACATATATGATAACTCATAGCCAGAAATAGATTACTTGTCCATTAGAGAGGACTATTTAGGGAAAGCTAGTCCAATATATTGTGTTCTACAAAAAATAATATCTAGTTCTAGGTGAACATGATATCAAGAATAGAGATGCACCTCAAGTTCCATAGATAGCAACGACTCTCGAGCTTAATGTTGTCATCTTCGTTGAGAACCTCTTTGTCAGTGAGTGCAAGGAACATGATCGTGTCCAGTGTCTAAATCAAACACTAATTAAACATGACTCACAGTCGCGCATTAGCCCATTTACTTCAAAAGCATTGGGAATAACCTCCCTCAAGATGTTGTCCTTGTTACTGTAATGGAAGTTGAAAAGGATGTCAACAAACTGAAAGATCCAAGGTTGGAACTCAAACTTCTTCCTATTATCTTGGAGAGTTTTTATTTATGTAGACTCAACTTTCGTGAATCTTGTTTATGATACAATACTTATTATCGAATGAAAAAATAAAATCATAGTAAGCATATGAAATGAATTAAAATCAACTCGTGGAACTTTTAACAAGGTTAGAATGGTCGATAAATCAGTTAAAGCAACACTTTTTTAAGTTCCCAATACAATTAACATGATTTTCCCTTAAATTCCCTATACAATAGTAGACAAAAATGGATGAATTTGTAGGCAAAATCCATCGATTTATTCAAAGGGGAATACCCTATACTTCTCCCTCACAAATATATATGAGTACGATTAAGTATGATAACCATATATGTCGACAAAAAATAGATGAGAGAATGAACTTTGGGAAGGTGCGTTCTTACCAGATATGGCGTTCATCAGACATTTGAGACTGAGTTCGATGGAACTTTGAGACAGAGCCTTAGAGAACTAGGTTCATTTCTTTGAAGAAGAGTGACTTGAGAAGTTTTAGATCTATATTAGGTTTGGGAATATTATAAGAACGGGCGGTGAAAATTTTTATAGTACAATAATTTTTATTTTTTTTGAGAATTGTTGCTACAAATGGTCTATTTCAACAGTTTCAGAAAGGGTTTCAAAAAATGATACTACAATAAAAGATATTTTTCTATTGCAACAATTTTATTTAAGAAGTGTGCCAATAGAGTCAAAAGTCTATGGTTACGGTCTTAATTGTTGCAATAGATATGCTACTGCAACGACTGAATAAGCGTTGCTACGAATCTTTAGCCATAGCTGATGTACCATGAGTTTTCGGTACTATTGATATGTTTCTCTTAGGATTTGTGAATTTCTAGGGCATTTTTTTGTTAATTTTATGTGTTTTTTGCTGTAATTTCAGCGAATAAACTCAAGCACTAAAATATGAAAATGTACCTAAGGCAAGTGCTGAAAAAGAGTCACCTACGGAGACACCTACGGACCGTAAGATGAGTTACGCCCCGTAGATAAAGGTCGGGGACGACCAGGCATGGCAAGATTGAAGTTCATGGAAATCTGACTAAGTGTGGAACCACGGTGGGGACTGACGGACCGTTGAATGACTTACGGTCCGTCCTGCAGCTCCGTAGAAGTGATCAGAGGAGTGGTTCAACTACTTGAGTTGAAATAATCTAAGTATAGAGCAACGAAGGTTACTGACGGACCGCCGTATCACTGATGGACCGTGCTGCTGGTTCGTGGAAGTTGACTGAGAGAGGTGGATTTGTGAAGATTTCAAATCGGCTAAGTATGGAGCCACGGAAGAGACCTACGGTCCGTCATTCGTCTTACCGACCTTAGGTCAGCCTCGTGGAATAGAGACGCGTCCTGCAGTTTATTTCCTTATTTTGTTTCCATTTTATTTTAGGATTTATTTTCTATAAATAGGGTATGTAAACCTTATTTTTGGGGGTTGGATCTTATTATTTTATTCTAGTTCATGACTTGAGAGATTTACCTGCGACTTTAGCAGTTCTTAATTTCCTAAGTTAGTTTTGAATATATTGGTGTTGCAATTCAAGTTGAATTTCTGGGTTTATTATTCTTCGTACGTAAGTTCATAATTCTTTCATCTAAAATAATGAATTTTATTCATATGATTATGGGTAACTAAACTCCACAACTAGGGTTGTGGGAACCATGAGCGATTAACAAAGTATGAATAGTAAATAAGCAATTCTTGAATAGTATTTTGCATGCATTGATAATTCTTTCGTTTAGAAGTCTTTTTAACGAGTGGACGCCTTAGAACTCGCCTTGTTGCTACTTGCCGGACCAATGAGG
The DNA here is from genome assembly GCF_019186545.1 of Solanum stenotomum. Classification (NCBI taxonomy): domain Eukaryota; kingdom Viridiplantae; phylum Streptophyta; class Magnoliopsida; order Solanales; family Solanaceae; genus Solanum; species Solanum stenotomum. The sequence goes on from NC_064287.1 coordinate 14,056,274, forward strand.
TAATCAACAGGAAAAGAATTATCAATATAGATTTTGTGTGATACTATGTAATAGGCTAGTGTCGATTGATGTTAAGTAATAACTAAGCCAAACATCGATTATGATGTCTTATATAAGGTAAATGTAAAGATTAGTAAATTATACACTTGTAGCCGGACCAAGGTGCGGGGTGAAATTCTCTAGATGTCGGACCAAGGATTTAGAGATACCTAACTTATCACTTTGCATGTAGTACACTAGGAAAGTGTTGCTATTACTAGGATTACTGTGTTATGAGCTTGTGGGGAACACATATACCTTAGTTGATTTTCTCATCTTGATAACAACCAGAATTGACTTTTGTTTACTGATTAATTACTGAATTCTTACAATTTGTTTCACAATCCCCCCCTTTAATTACTTGTTTCTGGAAGTGTTTTGACCAAACGAATATAATTGTTGGTTAAAGTTAAGTCTAGACCATTTTCCTCGTGGGATCGACCCCAACCTACAAGTTGGGTTCTTTACTTGATAACGATCGCGTATGCTTCTTTAGGGAGGTGTAATTCGAGCGTATCAAATTTTGGCGCCGCTGCCTGGGAAATTTGGCTTTTAGATTAATTTTAACTACATTTTTGAAATTTGGTCAAATATTTCCTAATTTTACTTTATCTTTTTGCTTTTGTCTCTCTCAGGTTCTAACTCCAGTGTATGCCAAGCACACGGAGCTCAGGTGAACCACTTACTCCTTACGATCCAGAGTTGAATCGAACATTGTGAAGAATGAACAATCAAGGAGTTCAAGTTAATCCTATCGGAGGCAACCTAGGTGATGAAGTTGAGTTGCAACCCCCGAGGGTGGTTGGGGGAGACAACCAGATTCTAGCTGAAATCATGGGAGATGCAGAGAGGGTGCATGGCTCACCAGGCCCTCGACTGCATGACAACTATAGGGGCAACATAAACAATGCTTACTTAGATGGACCTCTTGTCCTACCCACTTTGCCTCTGGGGCACACATTTGTAGTTACTGGTATCTTGATGCAGATGCTTACAACGAGGGACTTATTCTCGGGTTCGCCATCGAAAGACCCACATGCTCACATAGCCAAGCTAAGGGCAGTTTGCAAGAGATGTGTGGGACGACCAGACTTGGATATGGATGTCATCGAATTTCAAATGTTCCCTCTGTCACTGATAAGCGATGTTGCTGTATGGTTCACTGAGCTTCCTTATAACTCAATATATACATGGGACTAACTGACGGATGTGTTCTTAGCAAGATATTATCCAGTGTCCAAGAAGTACAATCACAAAGATAGGGTCAATAATTTTGTAGCATTACCTGGAGAGTCTGTGAGTAGCTCTTGGGACAGATTCACTGCATTTGTAAGAGGTGTTCCAAATCACCGTATTGATGATGAGTCGCTGAAGAAATATTTCTATCGAGGTCAGCATGACAACAATAAAGCAGTGCTTGATACTATTGCTGGAGGATGATATGGTGAGTGCACATATGCACAGATTGCAGAAAAATTGGAGAAGCTCTCTCGCAAGAATAAAGCATGGAGAACTAGTTGGATACTGGGAGAAACACATTTGTCATTCATGCTACGAACAACCAGTTGCAGAGGAGAATCGTGAGAAGATGGCTTAGATGAGGACCGAATTGGGGTTGGTATTGAAGCATATGAGCGGAGGTGCAGAGAAGGTAAATGTTGTGAATTACTTGACTAGAACGCCACCACCAGTTGAAGAGTGTTACTATGAAGAGGATGCTTATGCGGTGAATGATCATACGGGGAGTTTCTGACCAAACGCCCAAGGATCTAACATGGAAAATTGGTGCCAAGGTCAAGGAAATCAAGGTCGGAACTATGGCAACTACAACCGAGAGGGTCAATATGTCCGGGATGGGAACTTTAATCGTGACAAGAACTACAATCGGAATAACTATGGCAACAGAAATGATCGGGTTGGACCCTATGTTCCCCCTCAAAATTGGGAACTGGTACTAGGGTAGCTGGAGGCAATATGGCACGTATTGAAGATATGATGCATAAGATGATGAGAAGGTTTGATGCAATTGATGAGAATGTGAAGGAGATGAGAAATGACTTGTCTGGTATTGGTCAAAAGGTTGATGCTCATGTAGTGTCAATAAAGCATCTAGAGCAGCAAATGACTCAGCTGTCTACTACAGTGAACCCACGTCAACCTGGAATTCTTCGTAGCAACACCATCTAGAATCCAAAGAATGATGGTCATTGTATAGTCGTTACTACTCAAGGGGGTAAGCAAACCATAGATCCACCTATGTCGTCTGTGGTGGATGTTGAGATTAGAAAATAAGATGATGTGGTAGAGGTTACAGAAGAGTCTGACAATGCGACAGAGCTAGAAGCGAAGATATCTCAGAAAGTGGTCCCCATACCTAGACCTCCACCACCTTTTCCACAGAGGTTAGTGAAGAAGACTAAAGATGGTAAATATCACAGGTTTATTACTACGTTGAAGCAACTTTCCATCAATGTTCCTTTGATAGAGGCTTTGGAGCAAATGCCTGGGTATGCAAAGTTTATGAAAGATATGGTGACAAAGAAAAGGTCTGTGAGTTTTGAAAATGATGATAGATTGCAGCATTGTAGCACTATTGCTACAATATCTCTTGTGCAGAAGAAAAAAGACCCTGGTGCCTTCACGATCTTATGTACTATAGGGTTGTTAGACTTTGCTAAGGCATTGTATGATCTTGGTGCTAGCATCAACCTCATGCCATTGTCTATTTATAAGAATTTGGGTCTACGGGACCTAAAGCCTACTACGATGCGGCTACTTATGGCCGATCGTACCGTGAAAAGGCCCATTGGTGTACTCCATGATGTGCTAGTAAAAGTGGAGTCGCTCATCTTTCTAGCAGATTTTGTGATTCTTGACTATGAGGTTGATTTTGATGTTCCCATCATCCTTTGGATACCATTCCTTGCCACAGGTCATGCATTGGTTGATATGGAGAAGGGACAAATGAAGTTCAGACTGAACAATGAAGAAGCAACTTTCAATATTTGTAGGTCCATGAAGCAGAGTGGTGAGCTCCAAATGGTATCTGCTATAACATACAGAGTTGAGAGTGGAGCAGAAGTGTAAATTGAAGAGCGACCTAGTGTTGAGGCACTAGTAGCAGTTATGATGAATTTAAGTAGTGATGGTATTGAAGAGTACGATGAGTTGGTAGTTGCACTAGATAGGTGTGAATATCGGTCAAAACAAAAGAAGTATGAATTAGACATGAAGAATTGTGAGTCTCCATCGGCGAGACCATCTATTGTGGAGGCACCAAAATTGGAGCTGAAGGCTCTACCACCACATTTCTGGTATGTATTCTTGGGCAGAGATAACACTTTGCCGATCATATTTTGGCAGATCTAAATGCAAGACAAGTAGAGTGCTTGGGGACTGTGTTAAAGAGGTTCAAGCGAGCTATTGGGTGGACTATTGCGGATATTATTGGGATTCCACCTAGTATTTGTTTCGACAAAATCCAACTCATGCCAGATCACAAACCTAGTATTGAGCATCAAAGAAGATTAATTCCACCTATGCAAGAGGTAGTTGGAAATGAGATCATCAAGTGGTTAGATGCTGGAGTTATCTATCTCATTGCAGATAGTAGTTGGGTATGCCCTGTTCAATGTGTGCCCAAGAAAGGTGGGATTACTGTGGTGCCTAATGAGAGAAACAAGCTTGTTTCGATACGACCCGTGACTGGATGGAGAGTCTGCATGGACTACCAAAAGCTAAATGCTTGGACAGAAAAGGACCATTTCCCTATGCCATTCATGGATCAGATGTTAGGTAGGCTTGCTGGTAAGGGTTGATATTATTTTCTTGATGGTTATTTGGGCTACAATCAGATTTCTATCGCTCCGTAGGACCAAGAGAAGACCACCTTCAATTTCCCTTATGGGACTTTCACCTTTAAACAGATGCCCTTTGGGTTGTGCAATGCTTCAGTGACCTTCCAACGTTGTATGATGTCAATATTCTCTGATATGGTGGAGGATACTATTGATGTATTTATGGATGATTTCTCTGTGGTAGGTGACTCTTTTGATCGACGTCTGAATCATTTGGCTTAGGTACTGAAAAGATGTGAAGATTGCAATCTGGTGCTGAATTGGGAGAAGTGCCACTTTATGGTGAAGGAAGGGATAGTTCTAGGCCATCAAATTTTTGAAAAGGGCACTGAGGTAGATAACGAAAGTTGAAGTAATTGAAAAGCTTCCACAACATATCTCTGTAAAAGCTATTTGAAGTTTTCTTGGGCTTGCAGGTTTCTATAGGAGGTTCATCAAAGATTTCTCTAAAATTGCACATCCATTGTGCAAACTACTCGAAAAGGAGTATAAGTTTGATTTTGATGATGCTTGTCTGAGAACATTGGGAGAGTAGAAGGAAAAGTTGGTTACTGCACCTATCATTATTTCACCGAATTGGGGACAACCGTTTGAGGTAATGTGCGATGCGAGTGGAGTGGCGCTTGGTGAAGTATTGGGACAGAGGCGACATAAAATTCTCCATCCTATTTACTATGCTAGCAAAGCTCTAAATGTGGCCTAGAAGAATTATAATGTGACTGAACAAGAGCTTCTTGCAGTGGTTTTCGCATTCGACAAATTTTGATCCTACCTGCTTGGTTCTTTTGAGTCAATGTTGTCAAAGGCAAAGAAATAGAGGAAAATCCTTCCACGGACCTTCTATAGTAACCGGCCAAACCTAAGAAACTCCATATAATGATAATGCTCAAACTATCCTAAAAAATAATTAAGAGAATAAGTAGTCGTTGTCAATAAAAATATCCAACTTAGAGTCGGGGTTGAATCCCACAAAGAATGTTATAACAATAAGAATTCAACAAGTAAATTAGAAATGCAGACCTATTTATTATAACACATTAAGAAAAATGGGCGGATGATTACACCAAATTTACAAAAGACAGTTTGAAGTATCAAGTGTCACAATTAAACTAAAATTTAGAAATTCAAGAAATTAAGAGGTAATCGATGTCACATAGGGGTAATTGTGTTGCTCAATAGTGCTAAACAATCATGAATAGGCTGGGTCTTTTTTAATGACACTAATCTTCTTTCTTTCTCATAGTACCAATTCATAGAATCTCCTTTCGATGTCATTTATATGATTAACAAATCAATCCATTACCTTACGGAATCTCTCTTTTGAGTAGATTTGGGAAAATAGATTTAAACCATAATCTTTCTTTTGAGCAAACCATAGAAATCAAACCTAAATTGCATGTAGGGTGTTCACAGTTTGGTTTGGGTCGGTTATTGGTCAAAATCAAAACCAAACCAACTTAATCGGTTTTAAAATTATCAAAACCAAACCAAACCAAATATAATATACATTTATTTGTTTGGTTGTTTTCAGTTTTGGTTTGGTTTGGTTCGGTTATTTGGTTATTAGCCATACATAAAAATAAAAGAAACAATTCATTCAAAACGTGAAAAAAGTGACAACAATCCATTCAAACAAAAAAAATAGTTAGAATGACTGGCATTACAGATCTTTCGATCATTGAATTTACTGAATAAAACTTCAAAATTCACTATTTTGGCATAAAAGGAAGAGACAATGACATTTTCAGACCCATAAAGAATTTTCGTAGACGCTTATATACATGAAACCAATAAGAAAAATATTTTCACCTTGGACATTTTTTCTTTCATAAGTAAATTATAAATAAATTTTGATGAAACATATATAAAATCTTTAAAATTGTTTATGAATATAATATATTAGGTATGTATAATAATAAAATTTATGTATATAACTTGTTGGTTTGGTTTGGTTATTTCTTCAATTTTTTTCGAACAAAACCATAACCAAACCAAATACTATCGGTTCTTAACAATCTAAAACCAAACCAAACCAAAACCCAAATTAAATCGATTCATTTAATCGGTTTGGTTTGGTTTTTTGGTTTGGATCGGTTTTTATCCAAACCATGAACACCCCTAATTGCATGTATTAAACTAATTAACCACTCTAATTTGATCTCTTTCGAGCATGGAACTAAGATAAAAAATAGGATGAAGTTTGCAATTTTAACCCATGAACTAAGCCCACACTAATTAGCCTAAATCCATGAATGAACAATAATGAAACAGAGCAAAACACAATAGCCATTAAATTAAATCAACACCCAACCCCATAAGTGCACCCTTAGACTTGGAGTTTTAGACGCACATCACAAAAAGTAAAGAAATTATACCTATCAAGATAGAAACCATGGATGTGATGAAATTAAGCAATTATAATCAACACTCACTTTGATTTCAACTTCCAATTGTCAATTGCAAGAGTAAAATTGAAAAACCCAAACTAAAGATGTTCTTCACAAGGTAACAAGTTTCATGTTAAAATTCTCCAAAAAATAAAAGCTCTAAAAAATTCTTTCCCAAAATGAACTCTCTAGTTTCTCTCTCCTTTGGGTAATTTATAGTTTCTCAAAATTTGGCTAAAAATTCACTGTGTGACCAACTAGGTGATAGTCAGGATCACTGAACATGTTCGGTGGATCACCTCGCTATATGTTCCTCAACTTGCTTTTCATTTGCTTTAGGCTTCAGGTGTTTGAACCTCAGTTGGTGAACTTTTTCGAGTCTGCCTTTCAGCGGATCGCCAATTACCACATTTGTTTGCCTTTTAAGACTTTCTTTTTCATTCAATTCATGTCACCTTCATCAATGGTCATCTTGTTTGCCTTTAATATTCGATGAGTCACCATTTCACTATTGGTTTGCCGACCTACCTCGATTGTCTTTAATTGTGAACATTGTCACTTTGGGCGAGGTCAGGCCATTTGGACGATCCTCCGTTTTGGTCATGCGATTGCAAGTGTGGAGTTTATACTTCTTTTAATGTTTTTGGCCTTTCTTTCAAATATTCATCCTAGTCTTGTCCTTTAGCCTTCATAGCTGAAAATCATCAAAATATCATCAGAATAAGACATAATTAGGCATTGAGGACACTAAAATATACCTCAAATGAGTATAAATTTACCACTCATCATCACCCCAACTTAAATTTTTGCTTGTCATCAAGTAAATCAAAAACATAATTAGTTCAATAAGGAGGCTTACAACAGTTCTAATTGAGAGCTAACATGCAAGTGCCACTATGAGACTACTATCAAGCAAATGCAACACTCAATCATGATAAAAAATCTTCATATGATGACTAGGCGGTATACATCAAAGCTCAAGCTCACTATAGCTTCTTTTCTATTGCAAGAATGTGTTTCAACAAATGCATTCAAGTGCCCTCACTGATTTTTTTACGTTTCAAAGACACCTCATCCAATTCTATGTGTTCAACGATCTTAAATCAGTATAAAATCCAACTGAATGAGTTGGGTTCGAATCCCACAGGGAGTGGTACGTGTTTCAGATTCAATTGGGAAGTATGAACATGTTCAAATCATTCATAGGAATAAAAGTTAACGAATAAAGACATCATTCAAATCAGGGGGTGACATGAATGTCAAATGTGGGGCTTTGGTTTTAATTATCAACTACAAACAATCACAAACCAAAAACATAACAATAATGAGACGGGTTCTTAGGATGTGATCGATTATAGGCTAATATAGACAAATGGGTAATTGCAACTATTAGTAATTAACTAGATATTAGTGAGTATGCTAGGCTATAGTGGGGGTAATCTTTCTCTCGAATAATTTACCTTGAATCAAGTTGATTTCTCTCGAACATCAACAAGCATGCAAAATAAGAACAACCCACACCTTAGTCCATTCACTCTCTCGAGCTGAATGTGTGGAATTGGGTTTTGGATTCACTTTCTCGAGCTGAACCCAGGTCAACCCAATACCCACTGTCCATCAACAAATAATTTTGGTTCTAAAACCTCTCTCTCGAGTAGGACAAGAACACAAACCTGGAATTGCATTTGCAACTACAATTCCTAAATTAAACCACAATTAATGATTAAACTCACTTCTAAATATCATTTAAACTAACAATTAGCAATACCCATAATTTGAATCAGCCCATAATCACACCCCAAGAATTGGGGTTTTAGCTAGTCATCATAAAAAGGTAAAAACCATTACCAAATTGATTATCCATCAATTGGGTAAGAGTAGATTCATCCTTACAATGCTCCAATTCGAGGAATCTCAAAGACCCACTCCAATTTCTCAAAAGTGAAAAACTTCAATTCTTCAAAGCTTAGGAAAAAATAGAGAAAAACTATCTCCAGGTACTCAAAACTTCATAAAAAAATGTTCTAAAGAGTAATTAATACTAAACAAAATGTTCAAAAATGAATTTATAGTCGCCAAAAATGTGCTGCGAAAATTCACGCGGCGAAGTACGTCGGGCTCGCTGAACCACTCAGTGAGCTGTCCTTTGGTTTATTTCATCGCCCATTTGCCTTGGTACTCAGCATCCTCCAGGTCTGTAACTTTGGGCGATCTATCTTGGCTTTGCGGAATCACTCGACGATCTACCGACTACTCCTTTCCATCACCAACTTGGTTCTTTCCTTCAGGGCTTGTCATACTGGAACTTTAGGTGGTCAAATAGCCATTCGGCCATTCACCAAGAGAACTTGGTGATCAATAGGCTGCCTTTCTGCATTCTTTCAACCTGCTTTGTTCCTTTTTTCTTATTAGTGTCCTTGCTTTGTTCCACAATCCATATACCTGAAAATCAAGGGTTTTATATTAGTTATTGGCACAAATTAATCATTTGAGGAAACTAATTGTATATAAACAAAGCCCTAAATGAGTCTAAATCTCAGACTTATCAACACCCCCAACTTAAACTTTTGCTTGTCCTAAAGTAAAGCTCAAGTTCAGCAGTTCAAAAAGGATGTCTCAAACAATGCTACAAAAGACTCAATCATGAATGCACACAACAAGACTCAACTTACTCATGCAAGAATCAATTGTGCACTCAAAGGTTCAAGTTGTGACTCACCATTATAAAAAATTCTCAAGTTCACAATACTTGCTTCAAATGCAAGTTCAAGCTCAACAAAGGTACTAAAATGCTGTTAAAGAGTTCTTTAGTACGGGAAAGTTATTGAAAGCAGTCAGTGGTACATTTGTAACACTTGTGCCTAAGATTGCTAACCCCACCCAAGTGAAAGACTATTGACCTATAGCTTGTTGTTCTACTATCTATAAGATTATTACCAAGATCTTGACCAATAGAATTAAATTGGTCATAGGGAAGATAGTTAGTCCATCACTATCTGCTTTCATTGAGGGGAGAAGCATAATAGATAATATCTTGTTTAGCCATGTGGTTTTGAAGTGGTACTCAAGGACAGGCATGTCCCCTAGATGCACTATGAAAATTGATTTAAGGAAAGCTTATGATTCCATTGAATGGGAATTTCTAAGGAAAGTTCTTGCTGAATTGGGTTTCCCTTTTAAATTCATAACTTGGATAATGGAATGTGTGTCCAGTGTATCTTAAACTTTGATTATCAATGGGGGATTAACAAAGTTGTTTCTAGGTAAAAGGGGAATTAGACAAGGGGATCCAATGTCCCCTTATCTTTTTGTTTTGGCCATGGAGTACCTTTAGAGAGAGTTGGATGAGATTAAACATAGCAAAGACTTCAAGTATCATCCAAGATGCAAGAAACTTGGGGTAGTTCATATATGTTTTGCTGATGATCTGTTGATGTTATGCAAAGATGACCTTAAGTTTATCCAATTGCTCCAAGGAGCTTTTCAAAGGTTCTCTGGAGCTTATGGTTTACAATCCAACAATGAAAAAGGTTCTATATTCATGGCAGGAGTGAAGCCAGAATTGAAACAGCCTATCCTTGAAACTTTGGGATATGTAGAAAGGGAAATGCCTTTTAAATATTTGGGGGTACCTGTCTAATCCAAGAAACTGACCATTGGTAAGTGTTTGCCTTTAGTGGAGAAGATTACAGAAAGAATTAGGTGTTGGTCTGCCAAATTACTTTCATATACTGGGCGAGTTTAGCTAATTAAATCAATCATCTTTGGTATGCAGACTTACTGGGCACAAATATTTGTCTTACCAAAAAGAATGTTGAAGATGATAGAGGCAGTGTGCAGAACTTATTTGTGGACAGGCTCAGTAGTAAGGTCAAGGAAGGCTCTTGTTTCGTGGGAAAAACTATGCCTTCCAAAGGCTGCAGGAGGTCAGAATATTATTAATTTGAGTTTGTGGAACACTGCTGCCAGTGTGAAAAAGTCCCCCTTGATCTATGGTTTTGAGATGGAACTCCTTCATACAAAAAAAAAGAGAGAAAGTAAAGAAGAGTGAAAAAGAAAAAGAATGAAAAAGTTGTGAAAGTTCCAAAAGAAATGGGTGTTCGGTATTCCATTGGAAGTGAATAATGGAGTGAATTTTGAGCATGAGTGAAAATCCTGAAGAAAAGGAAGGAAAAATGATGTTCATACCACATTTCATGAGGATAGCAGCCACTGAGCCTAAATGACCATACCTTTACACTCAGCCCCGTTACAAGCCTTGAAAAGACCTTTTTGATCTTGAATGATCTGAAACGAATGTTGATTGGAAAATAAGTGTAAACCTATGAGTGAAGTCATGCATGTGTTTAGCTTTGTGAGTGTGAGAGTTGTATATGATTCCGGAGCTATAAATTGTTGAAGAATTGTGTATGAATATGGAATCATCTTTGTTGTGAGGGCATTTGAGTACCTTTTTTTTTTGGTAAACTGATCATTTATTGATACCAAAAAGTGAACATTATAGTGCCAAACAATTGCTGACCAATTTCTTCTCAGAAAAAAAACCAACCAAAAAGACAACTTTCAAAAGGAACTATAAAGTAGCAACTATATACAATCTAGTGATGCATACATAAAATAAAAGTATCGTTCCATCTTCAGGGTAGTCTATCCAGTGTTTGCAGTGTATTCTTCCACTTGGCCAGGTCCCTTCCTCTCACATGTATATGCAGCACAATTTCTTTACAGAGTCTGTCGCTTTGATAGAGGTTGGACTGAAACCGAATAGCATTTCATTCTTTCCACACAAAATACACAAGCATAGCAAATACACAACTAATTATTACACCCATTCCTATTTTCTTCCTTGCCCACAACAAGGACATCTTGATGTTAAGCTGAATGAAGTGGTTGAAGAAGGCATATTTTCTATCAGAAAGATGTATCTTAAGCTAATGCTTACCCACCCAAAAGTCTCCTGGAAGAGTAGCACTACAACAAAACATTCTTGATTTTCCTCCTCTTTTCACCACACCCTGAACTTAGGCTTTTGGCCTAAGTTGGTTACTCAAACAAACCACACTTCATGAGGATTATGGGTGAATGGATAAAGAGGGGTTACAATTGCATCAAGTTTCTTCCAAGAAAAGGGAAAGGCTCAAGGGGTTCAATAAAAGTTCACACATCTCACAAGGTTGGCCACAAAAGAGGTATATTGTCAAATTGTTGCCTAAGATCATCTCAAGAGCTTGCATCACTAAGTCAACCTGACCAACGGGGAAAATTCTAGGTGTCATCACACAAGGTTCACGGTAAGCTCATCACACAAGGCATTGGCACCAATATCAAACAAGACTCCACACTTTGCTAATGTGCAATGTTCATCACAAGAGACTCATTCGATAATCGGCTAGTCACAACGAGATGCAAAAAGTCCACATATTATCTATGCAACTTCATTTGGCCTCATCGTAGATGCGCATTCATTTTTGTTTGATTAAGAGCACCATTCAAGTCATCGATATTGATCATGACCGATACTCTAATTTGCACAAGAACAACCACAATCACACACAAGAGGTGGCAAAATATTTTCAAAAAAGTCAAAAACCATTTGCATTCATAATGAGGAGCCACAAGATCAAAACATCCACAAGACAATATCAAAACACAATTTAAGCATAAAAACTTGGTAATATATACAAAAGATGTAGTCACAAGAGGTAGGTATGAAAATACCTCACCCCACCACAAACAAAAAATGCAGTTGTCCACAAATGCAACAAAATAACAAAAGTCAATAAAGATGACAGAGAGGGAGGTAAATAAGGGTCCTGTCTACACAGCTGCTTCGTCTGTCGGGGCATCAATGCCTAGGGTCACACTCTGATCCTTGGCCACAGTGTCCGGTGTAACATCAGGACTAGCTCCACTAGACCCAACCATGGTGGTGTCTCTCAAAGAGGTCTGTCGGGCAGTCTCAAACATCGCATCCTCCAAGTCGGCCAGATCATCATATACGGCGGCATCTCGCTCCCCCAGCTGCTCTTCATTGGTCTTCGCCTCTGACACATCAGCTGCCACATCCTCCATAGGCACATCTCCGGTAGTAGCCGAAAACATCTCAGAACTGGCTGAGGCATCCTGATCCTCAACTCACTCAAATAGAGAGGTAAAGTTTGTGGACTTCAAATAGTCCACGTCCTTCCTCAAATCTGTAACCTCGGCTTTCAAAGCCGTCACCTCTGAAGTAACCTCCTGTCGACTCTCACAAGTCGCTACTATCACCCGAAAAAGGAAGGTACGTTTGGCACTGCTTGGCCCTCATAGCCATCTCTTGCTCAATGATGAGTCTTAAATTAATGTTCTTCCGAGCTATGAGTGATCCGAGACAGGCCATCTTTGGGTGGCATAGGGTAGATTCATTCTGCGAAGGTATTATGGAATTGCTAATGAACCCAAACCAGAATCGGGCTGCTATATTCAAATCTTTCTTCTTAATTGGAGCTCCAGCTTCGATCCATCTCGAGGTGGTGTCAGATATAGAGGGGCTAGCCATCCCTTAAGGTCAACCAACGTGGAAACAGTGGTGTCCAAACTCGGGTAATCAGCCTCGAGTCCTCTATCCAAGACAACATTGATATACTCGCTACTGCATCACACTACCTTCCCCCTGACCATGACTGACTCTACCTGTCTGAAGGCACTGGCCTTTTTCTTTCCCTTCGGTACCAGGTTCCATAAGCTATGTAGAACTGCTAGACCCATGAAGGAATATACATGGCCTGGTGAACTGCTACAAACCTATGTAACTTAAGAGTGTTCCAATTAGGGTACCTGTCCCCTAGGCCATCTGTAGATAGCCTCTTCTCTTTAAGAATTGCCCTCAATACCTTGGCCTTTAATATGTTGAGTAGCCAGGGAAGAGGACCCCGAACTGGTGGCACTGGAACCACCGTCTGTGCCGGAGCTGGCACTGTATCAACATCATGAGGGGTGGCCTCTGGGATCCTAGGGAATCCTGGCGAATTTTGGAATGAATCTCATCACACCAGGATTGTAGGGGATGGTCATCCTCAGGCTCAGAGAATGCAACCTGGGAATCAAAGGATTCTCCCTCGCTTTTAGAGTTGTGCTTCGGTACCTCAGATGCGGGCATTTTGCCCTTGCCTTTGCCTCCATTGGGAGGTGCCTTCTTTCCCTTTTTAGAATGGACAGCTGCCCTCTCATTAATAACTATTCCCCATGCACTTTTGCGGGGGTGGGGGGATATCCAGATTGGTTCTACCCATATCTGCAAAATATACCAAAATAAGTTAGAACTATTCAAGAAAAATGCAGAAAATAATCTACGGAAAGACTCGCCAAACCTATCGGTGAGTTGTTGAGTCACTTAGGCGAGCCAAATCGGGCTAGCCAAAAGGACTGGCTCAAAAATTTCCTAGAAAAAAGGAATGTCGGCAATGGGAAGGGCCTTTCGGTGAATTGCCGACCTTATTCGGTGAGCAAAGACTAGCCCGCCAAAAGTTACAGTGTATTTTAGGGGTTAGGCGCACAGAAAGGGCGATCAAAGAAGACTTTCAGCGAGCTCAGGCTTCTCGCTAAAAGTTACAGACCCAAACTCTAGTGAAGCATGAAATTAAAGGTGAGCTAGAGGTATTTCGGCGAACCGCCGAGTGGTTCGGCAAACTCGACCCAGCTCGCCAAACTACCGAACGTGCCTATTTTCAACCCTGACGTCCAAAATCAAACCCGCATCAACTGAAAATAAAATCAAACAACACACATTCTCAATTAAGCCCAGACCCATTAGACCCATCCCATCTGGGTACTTAGATTTCCCTCGATTTGGCCGAAATTGGCCATTTGATGACTTTAACCCTTAAGAATGATGTCAAACACTCCATCATTGAGAAAAGCATGTCATTTAGCACAATTTGGGTTACTCAAACTTCACCCGACTAGACCCAAGAACAAAATACCGTAACCCAACAATATATGATTAATTTTAAAGCATGCATTTGGTAAATTAATAGTTTAGGCACGATATCAGAACTAGAATAGGCAAACTAGCACACATTTATGATTTCAGAGAGGCCCAACACACAACAATAAGAATTACACAATTGCAAATGAGTTCAACCGCTATTTATGAGTTTGGGGTTCGAAAAACCAACCTTTTATGTCAAAATACGATTGGTAATCCTAGGTGGCATATAATTCCAACTTCGAACACAAAATCAATGACTAAAAAGGTAAAATGCAAGAATATAGGAAATATAGAGTGTAGATGTGATTGTATGAAATTAAAAAATGACTAAGAAGATAAAATGCAAGAATATAGGAAATATAGAGTGTGCGTGTGATTGTATGAAATTTAAAAAGTGAACGAATGTGAAAGAGGTTGAAATTTTAAACCTTCGCTTTTTAAAAACCGTCTAGTTCGCGCCTTTTCAGCGATATTAGTCGACCTCGCCGAACCACTCGGCGACACGCCGAGTGGTTACTTACCTCGCTGAGTTTTACAGGACATCCAATTAATTTGGAGGTCCAAACGACTGAAAAAGTCAGGCTTGCTGACCTATTCGGTGAGTCACCGATTCGTCCATGGGCCCGCTGAGTTTTACAGACTCCATCTTTATAATTTCTTGAGTCCAACGGCGGTCCAAGTCGGGTTCGCCGACCTCTTCGGTGAGTCACTGACTAGACTTTTGGCTCGCCAACCTGCATATTTCAAACACATTCCACTTTTTCACCTACACAATCAACACACGTTATTCCAAAAACAAAAAAAAAGCAAATAAAAATTGGGTTGCTTCCCAAGAAGCGCCTTAGTTAACGTTGTGGGACGACACAAGTCCTAAATCAAGCTTCATTCATTGGGTTTGCCATAGTATCACTAGGCAACCCTCCTTGTTGTTTTGGGTTTAAATGAGAAGGAATCTGTCCCATTTGGGTCTCCAACTGCTTGATAGAGACGGAATGAGAGGTCACCGTCTTGTTAAGGGTCGATACATCTTCCTTCATTTCCTTCAAAATTTTATTGGACCCTTCAACCTTGTTGAGAATATGAGAGAACATTTCCTCAGCCCGGCCACCCTTAGAATCTTTGGGCTTTCGACGCGTGGGGAGGATCATACCTATCCTTCTCCCCATCTCTTTCTTTCTAGGTGGCATTCCGCTCATGCCAATCTCTATCACGGTCTTTCCAGCCCTCATCTCTATTCCAACCTCGGTTACCACCTGGCCTTGAGTAGTTTGCACGATAATCTCCTCATTGGTTGGCTAGGAAGTTCACTTCCTCATTGTACATCGCTTCAAACTTGGCCTCATCGGGGTTTACATAACCCACACCCACAACATTACCACTTCTAGCACCAGCTCCCATGACATTTTTGGCCAAAATGTCAAGTTGGGTCATCATCTTTGCCATGTTTTGGTCCCTCTCTTGATCTTTCTCTAGCTGCTCCTTTGTCAATTTAAAAGTGAGAGGGGAGACCTGATCTTCACGGGTTTACCATGCCCGGTTAATTTTGGTCATACCATTAAAGCGTTGGGCTGCTATAATGTAAGGTTGTTGCATTAAACCTCCGGGAGAAAGTTGATTTGCCACTCCCTTGTTCACCAAATCAAGGCTTCAGTAGAAGTATTGCAGCAAAATGTTGTGGGGCAATCCATGAGTTGGGCATTGTAACACCAACTTCTTAAATCTTAGGCAAGTCTCATGGATTGGCTCACCTTCCAAATGCTTGAAGCTTTGGATGTTGTCCCAGAGTCAACGTTTTCGAAGGAGGGAAAAATCGCACTTGGAATGCGGTGACAAGCTCTTCCCATGAAGTAATAGAATCTCTTGGCAACTCCGCCAACCACTTACATGCTTCTCCCATTAGAGAAAATGGGAATAACCTCAACCAGACCAACTCTTGAGATATGTTTTTAAAGTAGAATGGTCCGCAAACATCGACAAAGTTCCTTATGTGCCCATGGGGATCCTCATGAGCCAACCCACCGAACAACCCTTTCAATTGCAAGAGCTGCAACATGGTGGTTGTAATGTGGAACACAACGTTCCCTTCAGCTGGGGGCAAGTGAATGGAACCAGCTCCACCCATAAGATTTAGGTCATTGACATTTGGTTCGTTGACATCATTAAGATTTCCGATGTCATCTTGGTGGCACACATGGCTACCATTGCTTCCGTTGACATTCAATTCTCCTATTCTAAATAGCAACACACAAACCAAACTAAAAATAAGTAGATTCAACTATGACTAATAAGAAAAAAAATTCAACTTCACCAAAAAAATTTCAAACAATACCACTCCCCGGTAGCGGCGCCATTTTGATTTTTTTTTACATTTCAATGACACCTCATACAATTCTAGGTGCTCAACGATCGTAAATCAGTATAAAACCCAACTAAATGAGTTGGGGTCGAATCCCACAGGGAGTGGTACATGTTTCAGATTCAATTGGTAAGTATGAACATGTTCAAATCAGTAATAGGAATAAAAGTTATCGAATAAAGACATCATTCAAATCGGGGGGTGACACGAATGTCAAATGGGAGATTTTGGTTTTAATTATCAATTACAAACAGTCACAAACACTAAAACTTAACAATAATGAGATGGGTTCTTGGGATGTGATCGATTATAGGCTAATATAGAAAAAAGGGTAATTGCAACTATTAGTAATTAGCTAGATATTAGTGAGTATGCTAGGCTATAGTGGAGGTAAACTTTCTCTCGAACAATTTACCCCGAATCAAGTTGATTTCTCTCAAACATCAACAACCATGCAAAATAAGAACATCCCACACCTTAGTCCATTCACTCTCACGAGCTGAATGTGTGGGATTGGGTTTAGGATTCACTCTCTCAGGTTGAACCAAGGTCAGCTCAATATCCACTGACCATCAACCAATAATTTCATTTCTAAAACCTCTCTCTCGAGCAGGCCAAGAACACCAACCTGGAATTGCATTTGCAACTACAATTCCTAAATTAATCCACAATTAATGATTAAACTAAATTCTAAATAGCATTTAAACTAACAATTAGCGATACCCATAAACTAAATCAGCCCATAATCACATAATCACACCCCAAGAATTGGGGTTATAGGTAGACATCATAAAAAGGTAAAAACTGTTACCAAATTGATTATCCATCAACTGGGTAAGAGTAGATTCGTCCTTACAATGCTCCAATTCAAAGAATCTCAAAGACCCACTTCCAATTTCTCAAAAGTGAAAAACTTCAATTCTTTAAAGCTTAGGAAAAACTAGAGAAAAACTTTCTCTAGGTACTCAAAACTTAATAAAAAATTGTTTTAAAGAGTAATTGATACTAAACTAAATGTTCAAAAATGTATTTATAGTCGCCAAAAATGTGCTCCGAAGAGTCACTCAGCGAAGTAAGTCGGGCATGCCGAACCACTCGGTGAGCCACCCTTTGGTCTATTTCAATGTCCTTTTGCCTTGGTACTCAGCATCCTCCAGGTCTATAACTTTGGGAGATCTATCTTGGCTTCGCGGAATCACTCAGCGATCCTCCGACTGCTCCTTTCCATCGCCAACTTGGTTCTTTCCTTCAGGGCTTGGTACACTGGAACTTTAGGCGGTTAAATAGCTATTCGGCGATTTGCCAAGTGAACTTGGCGATTACCAAGCTGCCTTTCTTCATCCTTTCAGCCTGTTTTGTTCCTTTTTGCTTGTTTGTGTCCTTGCTTTGTTCCTCAATCCATATACCTGAAAATCAAAGGTTTTACATCAGTTATTGGCACAAATTAAGCATTTGAGGACACTAATTCTATATAAACAAAGCCCTAAATAAGTTCAAATCTCAGACTCATCACTCACATCAAGAATAATTTCATGCTCTCACAAAGCAAATCAATAAAGAAATTACGAATCAATACAACTCTCATTCTCCAAAAGAGAAATATATGCAAGCTTCATGCCATAGGTTTGCCATATTTTCCAATCAATACACAACCTAGATTATACAAGATATCAAGGGTATACTAGACTTTTATTGGGGATGAGGGTAAATGTATGACATTTTCTAAGCATTGTTGCACTCATCTTCACCTCTTTTCAAGTTCTTTCTATTCGTTTCATTTGCCGACTGAAACTTCAATTTTTCATTCAATTTATTGGACACCTATTTTTTTCTCAAACTTTTTCTCATTTCAATTTTCAAACTTTTGCTCATTATTTTTTTTACTAAGGAGGGGTTCATTTTTTTTGTAACACACTTCAAAGTTGAGTCTCACCTTTTCTTTCTTACCTTCCACTTGACTTTTTTTCTTCCTTCCTTCCTTTCCACACCCCCAAATTAGGATTTTGACCTAAGTTGATTATTCAAACAACTCAATTCTTAGAAAATTATTAATGGGTGAGAAGTTAGGGACAATTTTTGCTCAAGAGGTTTTAATAAGGTTAGCAACAAATGGTTTAGGCTCAAATGGTGCCAAGATGGTTTCACACGCTCACAAGGTAGTCACAAAAGGTATGGACATTTGAGTTTTCTCTCAAAATTTGTGCCCAAGGTCATTTCTTGCATTCACCAAAGCTTAGAAATTCGAACTAACAAGGCAAATTTCAAGATTCAACAAGCACGATTTCAAGTAAAACCTCACCACACAAGTCACTTAAAAAACAATCATTTACCACAATCAGACAAGATCAAAAGGTTATGTGCGATGTTCATTGCAAGACTCACATCAAAACGCAGCTAGTCAACACAAGAATCAAAATGATCATTCAAAAGTGCAGCCACACTGATTTCTTCTTGCCATCATTAGCACAAAACACATTTCTCATCATAAGTACTTACTATCAAGATATCGATATTAAATACAATCGATTCTTGAATATCAACAATGAATACTCAAATATATCAAAAACTTCCAAACTCATGGGGCAAATGAATAGAGAGAAAAAATAAGCTAAACCATCAACTATCACAATAAAAACCAAAATACTTCAAATTTCTCAAACTAAAAATTAAAATAACAAAATACAATCAAAAGAAAATATTGGTACAAGTGGTCTCACCCCACTAAAATAAAATAAGCACTGTCATTAATGTGATGAAAAGTAAAAATGGGAGGAGAGTGATAATAAAGTCCCCTTGACATTCTATGCCAGTGAAGTGTCGAAGGGGAGAGGACAACATCATTACGGGCATCAGTGCTCGATGAGTGGTAGATTTACACTCATTTGAGGCCTATTTAGTTTAATAATTAGTTTTGTCAATGCCTAATTATGTCCTATTCTAATGATATTTTAATGATTTATAGCTATGAAGGCTAAGGGACAAGAAAAAGATGAATGTTTGAAAGAATGACCAACAATATGAAAATAAGTGTAAACTCCACATTGTTGATCGCCTAACAAGAAGGACGAATCATCCAATTAGCATTACCTCACCCTAATTGATAGTAACACTTGAATTAATTGAGGTAGGTCGGAGAACTTAAAGAGGAACGACTCACTGAATTCAAAGTGCAAACTTTTTGACCGTCGCTGAAGGTGAGAAGACTTGGAGAAAAATTGAAGTCTAAAAAGGTGAACAAAGGTGGTACTCGGTGTTATGCAAAATGTGAAATAGGTTTATTCTAAAATATGAATATTATTAAATTTATGATATTTTCAGGAAATATGAGACTTGACATATTAGTTGACATCAAGACTTATGAACTTGATTATAGATTTTGGTGGATTTTTAGGTCTAGGCTAGATGCATCATCATCCCCTATCTTATTGATATTATATTGTGCACATGCATTGATATGAGATTTACTATGAGTAAGTATCCGACACGTAGAGATCATTCGTGTTGAGATCGTAATATGATTATAAGTTGGCACGTAGAGGTCGTCTGTGCTTGCGATGGTTTAATATTTTGGTAGTGTGTTGATATCATCTACATATACACGTGGAGATCGACTGTATCAATATATGGACCTCGCGAGTCACCCATGGTTCATGAATTCTTGATGATTTTCCAAGAAGTATTCTATATATATATATAGTGAGAGGTTACTTACATTTTGAGGCATATCATCTCATTGTTTTGCATTGCATATCATCATATCCTTCATTCTTGTTTGATTTTGTGCATCATTGAGTTTGGATATTACGTGGCATTTTTGTATCCCTATTTGGTGAAACTTGACTAACAAGTATTATGTAGACATATAAAATGAAAGAAAGATTTCTTATATACTCATGTCACTACTTTTTTGTTGTCGTTGTACGAAACATACTGGGTACAAGTGGTTTCATACTCATACTTACACTTGTTGCACTCTTTTGTGGTGCATATCCAATTCGATATATGAGTACATCTCATCGAGCTTTTTGAGTTTGAGCTTGGATTATCCTTGTGTTGTGGTGAGATGCTTGATTGTTCCACAACCCACACCTCACTCTATCTTATTATTTATTATGTTGTTTTAGTAGTCAGACAAGATATTTCGTACTTTTAGACTTGTCATTTTTATTACAGACTTGCACTATATTTTAGATGCTTTTGTACTTATGACACCAAATTTTGGGTGGTATTTCAACTTTTCTTCATTTCATTTTAGAAGACTTATTCATGGAATATTTTATTTATCACTAACCTTTATCTTAATATATTAAACTGAATTGGTAAGATTATTGGACTGACTTAACTTGGATCGTGATACACCCAGATATCAATATCAAGTAATTTATGTTTTTGGAGTCACCACATGCTTCTTCCCATTAAAAGCAAAAAAGAAAATCATATATGCAGTTTGATACCTGTAATTGTTTACTCCATTTCTACAAGTTTATAAAATCAAATACGAAATTTTAAATTCCTTAATAAAAATAATAAAAAAGATATACCAACATGCAACACTTAAAGGTATAAAAAAGTAACCATGAGTGACTAAAGAACAAATAGAGAGACTAACATAGAACAAAAAAAAAAGGAAGAAGAAGCACGAAAAAATCAAAGAACATGGAAATCAGAACCAATTTTGGAGTGGAATATTCAGAAGAAGAAGAGTCTAGATGAGACTCCAATAGGTAAAAGTCAACTATTGAGCACATGTCTGACGATTTTTATGTACAACGTTGGCTTCATTTTCATTTTTATTTATTGGGGGATCTGCATTGAAATATGTTAGTCTATTGTTATGGTGTATCAATTATTTCAACCATTCAGTTCTAATACGATATTTTGGGATTTGAAACACTACATAGATTATGTAATTGATGGTATCATAATACCTTTTCAATATATGATGTATCACGATACCAATATGATACATTATATCATGATAAATTTACGATATATGATGTACCATGATACCTTTGTAATATATGATGTATCATGATACCTTTTCAATCTATTTATCATAATACATTTTCAATAGATGATGTATCATAACACGTTTTCAATACAATACACTATCAACCTTTTTGATACATGATGTATCATGATACCTTTCTAATACATTACATCATAATACCTTTCCAATAGATGATGTATCATGATACCTTTCTGATACATTACAACATGATATATGTTTTATACATTACATTACCTTTTTGATACATGATGTATCATGATAACTTTTCGATACATGATGTATCCAGATACCTTAATGATACATGATGTATCATGAAATGTTGGATACATTAAATAAAGAATGTAAATGTCATGAACCCGACCGTCAAGAGTGACGCCCACACTAAACCACCTGGTGGGAGAACCTGTCACGACCTGAGAGCACCCGCTAGTCGTAACCGACGTACTCGATCTCTTGGAGGTCTAATACAAGCCTCTTAGCATTCATTCATCGCATAAACACTAAAACCCATAAGTAATAAAAAACTTTCTTCACACACGAAGAAACTTTCATCAAATAACAAGCGAAAAACTTTCTAGACTTTATATATGATGTCTCAAAACCATTCAATACTTGAATACAACATTGGGACTAAGCCCACTCAAAACTAGAACAAAACTACAAGACATAAAGGAACATGTTGGTTATTGTCCTTGAATCTATGAGGACTCACCAAGTCTTCATCTTCAAACACCTTAGAAACCTATCCATCAACCATGGAATATCAACATCTCCAATAATCCCTACACTTTAGTCAAAAGGGAAATAAAGGGGTTGGCACAATTAAGTACTAAGTATGGAAACCATGCAAAAACATGCTAAAAAGGACATTTGGTTGAAAGTCATGCCTTATGCCATTTTAGTAAAACTTCATGAACATTGACATATTAGGCATATTATAGAACATAACCAAAATATAAGACATTAACCACATTATAGACATACTCAACACTTTCACCAAGTAACTCATTTCATCATCCAAGGACCCTTATCTAAAATTACCCTAAGACACACTTGAGTGAGACATGAAGTGGCCGCCCATACAACCTCTTCATACACACCTAAGTGTTCCTCAAGGCTACAATAGACAAGAAGCATCACGCTTCAAGGTAACATACTAAGTAACTCACTTCATTAACATAAGCTATTCATTCAACAAATCATTTAGACAATAAGTCAACACTCTTCTTTAAAGTCATTTAGGACACTTTCATGCATTTAGGGGGCTTCACACTTTAGTCATATAGACTTAGGGAACTCACTTTAGCACCGTCAAAGCCTACTCGTGCCATGTGTAGATAGCATCCCATACTACTACCTACACGTTGTAGAACCAATCAAGTAACTAGAGTTCACACTAAGGGTATCAAGTTTTTACATTTAAAGATCCAAGTGTCAAGAACGCTCATAGCACAAATTGCCAAGAGATTCAATAACAAGGCTCGCCTAATATGTACATCATGTCTTCTCACCAAGAACAAGCAAGTATCAAGAAGGGTCGACGCCCTGTATCAAGAAGGGTCAAAGCCCAATAATCAAGAGAACCAAGAACCATATTAAAAATGGCTTCCTAGTTCATACTTAAAATGGACAACTTCCATTCTTAAGACAGATTAAAAATCCAGAGTCAAGATGGCAAATGATCTGAATCAAGAGGCATGCCAATAGTGACAAAGTCACAGCTACAAGAAGGACAAGGTCCCAACAAGAGTGCCAAGTGATCAAACAATTCGTACAAGTGGGTGAGTTACACAAGAGGCTTTAACATCTTAAAGGATACCAACACGACAATGCAAAGTGACAAGAGGTAACCAAAGTACCAAGATAAACTTTCAGCTATACCAACAGTTAAAAGAGTGTAAGTACAAGTTTATACACAAACCTCATTACTTTAACAAAGAAACAGTCCACACAACTTTGCGAGTTCAGACTGTAGACCAACCAACGTTTCAAGGTCCTCAACTTGTTCACGCGTATATATAACCTTAAAAATACAATTACATAACTTATTTAACTTCTATTATCTCAGTAATGTTGACGTAAAACAGGATCATCATCACAAGTAAGCCTAGAATGTACAAATACAACTATGCTCCCAAAACAGTGAATCTGTCCAGCCTGGTAACTCAAGTCGCAAGTTAGATTTGAAAAGGAAAACGGCAAAA
>NC_064287.1:14082869-14155379 GCF_019186545.1 Solanum stenotomum
GGAGAAGATGACATGTCATGGCTTTGATAGGTTTCTAAGTGTTGAAGATGAAGACTTGGTGAGTCCTCATAGATTCGAGGACAATACCCAATACGTTCTTTTATGTCTTTTAGTATTGTTTAAGTTGTGTACGGGATTAGTCCCGAAATTTGTACTCTAAAGTATTAGATGGTTTTGAGACATCATGTATAAAGTCTAGAAAGTCTTTCGCTTGCTATTGTTTTTTTTAATGAAATGTTTTCTTGATAAAGAAAGTTTTTAATTCCTTATGGTTTTAGTGTCTATGCGATGAATGAATGCTAAGAGGCTTGTATTAGACCTCTTCAAGGTCGAGTACGCCGGTTACGACTAGGGGGTGATCCCGGGTCGTGACAATAACCTTCATGAAAGATGTAACTACATCTCTTAAGGTTGCAAACAAACAAGAATCACCATAAAATACATTTTGTACAAAAAGATATATTCAAAACACTAACAGCTGATCATACAGGATTTCAATTTCCGAAATCTGGGCAGAACTTGCCCTATGTTGCGGCCCATATTTCGTATCCATAACAGTTAAATTAGAGTTTTACATAAACATAAGAGTTGTAGGTATACAAGTTAGCTTTCCAAATCATATTTATTCATTGTAGACGAAGTTCTAGAGAACGAGATATGCATAATTTACTAAACACTGCCCAACTCAGAAATAGATTTCATCACTTACATGTGAAAGGAATGCCATTGCCAATTGATTTATATTCAACATAGCTTTTCATTTATCAAGAAGAGCACCTAAGTCTACCAAGTCAAGAGATGGCATTCAACAATATTAGGCACTTCACATTCCATCATCTTCATTCATAAGTGTTAAGAGAAAACATGCTTTCAATCACAACACCCTTGCATTTACAACATAATTACCTTTACTTTATTAGATTCTCATTCAACTCCTTCACATCACATTCACAACACAATATCATGGTAATACTCAATTATTCATATAATGCCTTTAAGGCCATGATCATAATACATTCAATAAGTAAACACCTCCACCATAAGTGGATCACATATCAATCTATCACAATCCTAAATCAACTTTACATTAACAATGAAGTTAGGTCAACTTACCATTCTCCAAAGCCATAATCACCTTTACTAAATTCTACCACAATTCACCATAAGATAGGTGTAGATAACAATAGAAACCAATAAAACAATTCAATCTAAGCATAATTCAATAATCATCATGAAGATTAATTCACAAAATGCCCATTCAAGGCTATGAACCCAATTACTCAATTCACTAACAATTCCACACAATTAGATATAGTTAATGGCATAAATCAACAACCCACAACAATCTAAACATAATTCTATTATCATCAAATCAAAATCAATATACCCACTTTTTGGTGAAATTTAGGAAACTTGGAAAGACATGGGTTCATGGAATTTTCTTTCTTAAAAACCATCAACAAACATCAATAATAACATAAATCATCATTAAAAATCATTTAATGCAAGAACCCATGCTTAGAATCGAAATTTGGGTTTTTGTGTTTTTGGAAGAACTTTGAAATCATTTGGATTGAGCTCCTTGAAAGGAAGAATAATCAAGGATAAAGGATTCTCATACCTTAACCTTCATGAATCCCACGAATTTTGAGAAGAAAACACTTGAAATTTTCAACCCTAGCTTGATTTTGGACCTTGACCTTTAATGGAGTTCTAGAGAGAACTTTTAGGATAGAAGGGTTTTGGTTTTTTGAGAAATATGAAGAATGAATTATAAAATACCATTTTAAATGTTTTAATACCTTTAAAAAAAAATAACTTAACCAAACATCTTGACCACACGAAATACCATCAACACTCAAGACGATCACAAACGAACCCACATTAGGCTCTAGTTACTCTAGTTTGTTTTTAGGGTCGTTACAGAACCAATAACTTGGAAACCACAAGTCACAATAACAAGTTACAATAACAAGTTCATTGCGTGAGATTACCTATGTGATTTAATTTCATATGTCTTCCTACCATGCATTGCACAAATGATACTACAAACTAGTAGACATGCATACATACATAAACAAGAAACATAAAATCTTCACCTACCTCGAATCAAGCCTCTTAGAAACTCCAAGTAGCCCGAGCTTTCACCTTGCAAAGTGCCTTGACTTGTTAATGATCTAAAACAACAATATAAACAATAATCAACCAGAAATGCCCTATAATTTATCTTGATTATCAACAACTCCTAACCCAAGGCCAAAATATGATCATCTTTCCCAACTTAGGGCTTTTTCCACAATTGAATCATGTCAAAACCTTCCCTCCAAGGGAACTAACCCATATTCTAAGGCTTAAGAATCAATGAATAAGCTTGGGGAGTCACATTCATATCTTTACTGATGAATTCCACAAAAAAACAAGTGCAAACTGCCCAAAAACGCCCCTCCCAAGTCCAAAAACCCAAGGCACAAAAATAAGAGTCTTTAGGTTGTTTCTGTAATAAATATCGATTTACACCACTATAGCATCCCAACGTTCTATAGCGGCGCCGCTATAGTGGAACTCTCTTCGCTATAACAGCCTGCATACCCCACTGTAGCGGGACGACTCCCACTATAAAAAGCTCAATGAATGTTCAGAAACTCTAAAGTACGGGAAAAATCATTTATAAAACACAACATCCTCTCTTGACATCCCAACATATATCTTCCATGCCAAGATCAATTTCGGTAGTTCTACTTACCCGAATTCAATTCCTAAAGGCCCTATGGACTCCTTAATATCATGGATACAAAAATGTATAACTCAAACCTCAACATCATACCCCACCCATTCTAGGATGGCCTTATACCTCACCTAGCCGAGATTCCATCTTAGTCTAGCCTAGCCAAAACATTTTAAGTCACTACCCAAAAAGTTTTCTGGCCCAAATTCTTCCCCTATTGACCTACTCATAAGAATCGGATCAGATCATTACAATAGATGTCAATTTACCCACCGCTCATCCTCAAGTGATAAGATAAGAAAAACTAAGCTAAAGTACAAAAGCGGGCAGTGCCTGAATCTTCAAACAAGTGGGGCTACTTATCTCGCATGTCCCTTTATGTCTCCGAAGTAGCTTTCCCATCGGATGATGTTTCCACTGAACCTGTACTTATTTGATCTCCTTTGTCCTCTACTTCCAGACATTTGATCAAGAATCACATCCGATTCCTCTTCATATTACAAATCCTAGTCCAACACTAGCGAGTCTCATTTAATGATGTAGTCTCTATCTCCATGGTACTTCTTTAGCATTGACACAAGAAACACTGGTTGAACCCCATACAAGTTGGTTGGAAGTTCTAACTCGTAAGCCATTGGCCCTACACCTTTAAGCACCTCAAACAGACTGACGTAACAAGGGTTAAGCTTACCTTACTGATGTTTGCATAATCAAGACACAACTTCCAATGCAAGTGTCTACGATCGTACAATAGTTTAGTAACCCAACCAAGGGTTGGGGTAGAGTCCCAAGGGAGTGGGCTTGAGAATTAATAGAAAAATAAAATTAAGTTCTAATTAGTTATAGCTAAAAACATTATCCAATATAAACATGTTAAATCTAAGGGGTGACTCAAGCGTCAATTATCAATGGGGGTTTGTGACAAGTAAGCAAAAACAGCAAAAATGCAAAGAGTACTAATCAAGGAGAGAGAATTCTTAGGATGTGATAGGAATACAGGTTCGACTAGACTATTGGGTACATGCTTTTGATAGTAAATCCGTTGAGTATTTATGACTAGGCTAGACTATAGTGAGGGTAAATTCTCTCTCGAGCAACTTACCTCGAATCAAATGGGTTCCTCTCAAACACTCACTTACCGCATGAAGAACAACCTCCGCCTTAGCCCACTCACTCTCTCGAGCTGAGTGTGTGGGAGAAGGACTAGGGTTCACTCTCTCGAGCTGAACCTCAAGTCGACCCACTCACACCGGCCATTAGTTTAGTAGTCTTAGTTTTACGACCTCTCTCTCGAGCAAGCCGAAAACACAAAGGTGAAATTGTATTTGCAACTACAATTTCATTAAGTTCCAACACAACTACTAAACGAAATCACATCTAAACAACAAATAAACTATCAGCAAGCAAGACCCAACAATTAATTTAACCCATATTCACAAAATCACACCTCAATAATTGGGGTTTTAGCTAGACATGTAAAAGAGAGAGAAATTTATACCAAAATGAATTTGCATTCAAATGGGTATGAAGATTTTAGTCTCAAAACAAGCAAAGAGTGAAGAATCCACACGACCCAAGTTCAAATTCTTAGAGTTGAAACCGTTTGAATCTTCAAGTTCTTCAAAACCCTCTCCAAACTTAGAACTCAAAATTCTATGTTAAAAATTATATATTAAAAATCTAATATTAAGCTACAACTCTCAACGAGTATTTATAGTTTTCAAAAATCAGTGCTGCTGCGGATCATTCAGTGTCGTTAGTCGAGATCACCGATCAACTCGGCGATCCGCCCTTTGGTAGGTTTCATCGCCGTCTTGTTCTATCCTTCAGCATCGTCATGTTTTGAATCATTGGGCGACATAATACTGCTTGGTGGAACTGCTCGGTGATACACCGACTGCTCCTTTTTACCACCGATCTGATCCTTTCCTTCAGGGCTCAACATACTAGAACAAAAGGCGAGGATAAGACCTTTTGGCGACTCACCGAATGGGTTCGGCGATTCTCAGATCTTCATTTCTTCATTGTTTCAGGTGCCTTTGTTCCGTTTTTGCTAAGTAGTGTCCATTCTTTCCCTCAAACTCCAAATACCTGAAACTTAAAGGTTTTCGTCAGATATTGCGATAAAATATGCATTTGAGGACACTAATTCTATCAAAATATAGCCCTAAATGAGTCCAATTTGTGCACTCATCACTTACTACCAAACCTCATGACTCCTTTCATGGGTGACACCATCAATAGAATTCGATCACCAACATGTATAGCCATGTCTCTTTCCTTGCAATCAACATAATCCTTGTGCCTACTCTAGGCTTCTAACAACTTAGCCTGAAACTGATAACACTCAAATTACCCTAAAAATAATTAGAAGACTAAGTGGTCGTTGTTAGTAAAAATACCTTACAAAGAGTCGGGGTCGAATCACAGAAGGAATAGTTTAATGTAAAGGATTCAACTAAGAAAATAAGAATGCAAACCTATTCATTTTAGCATGTTAAGACAAATGGGTGGATGCTTCAACCAAATTTTCTAAAATAGTTTGAAGTATCAAGTGTCACAATTAAGCTAAACATAAGAAATTCAAGCAATTAAGAAGTAATCTAGGGGTGTGCGGCAAGGAATCAATGTCACATAGGGGTAGTTGTATTGCTCAATAGTGCTAAAGAATCATGGATAGGATGGGTCATCTTCAATGACACTATTCTTCCTTCGATCTCATAGTACCAATTCATAGAATCTCTTTTCGATCTCATCTATAAGAATTATAAATCAACCCATACCTTACAAAATCTCTCTTTCGAGCAGATTTGGGCAAATAGATCTGAACCATAATCTCTATTTAGAGCAAACCATAGAAATCAAACCTAAATTGAATGCACTCAACTAATTACCCACAACAATTGGTCTCTTTCGAGCATCAATCAGAGATCAACAATAAGATTAAGTTTGCAACCTTAACCCGTTAATTAACCCTATGCTAATTAGCCTAAATCCATGAATGTACATCAATAAAATAGAGAAACACAATATCATCTACATTAAATTAATACCTAACCTTATAATTGCACCCCTAGAATTTTGATTTAAACCAAACATCATAAGAAGTACAGAAATTATACCTATCATGTTAGCAACCATAGATATGATGAAATTAAGCAATTATTATTAACAACCTCCTTGATTTGAACTTCCAATTGTCAATTTGAAGAGTGAAATTTAAAACCTCAAACTAAATATGTTTTTCACAAGGTAAGAAGTCTCAGATAAAACTCTCAATGACAAACTACAAAAAATCTCTATTCCCAAAAACTCTCTATTTTGTCTCTCTTTTGTGCTCTTTATAGTTTCCCAAAATTTTGTCCAAAATTCAATGCGTGACCAACTCGGTGACCTTAGTCGGGCTCACCAAACATGATCGGCAGATTACCATTTGTTCCTTAGCTAGCCTTTCTTTTGGTCCAACCTTCAGGTATTTGAACCTCAGTTGGCAAACTCGATTGAGTATGTTTTTCACATTCGGCAGATCGCCGATTAAAACCTTTACTCACCTTTTAATCCTTCAATTTGCATCAAAGTACTGTCACCTTTGGCGATAGTCATCTTGTTCTACCTTTAACTTCAGCGAGTTGCAGGTTCACTTTTTAGACCGCTGACCTATCTTAAACATCTTCAATTGTGAGTACTGTCACTTTGGATAAGGTCAGGCCACTTGGGCAATCCACCCTTTTGTTTAGGCGACTACCAGTTTTGTCACGACCCGATTTCTCAAGTCTTTATGGCACCTACTACACCCCACCACAAGGTAAGCCTAACAATAAAAAAATAGAAGATAAGAGAATATAGCCAAACAATAACAAGACCCCCAAAAGCCCAGAAGGTACAAACATCAAACATAACCCGACTGACTCCCATAAACTAGAGGGTACAGACCACAAACAAGTATAATATTGATGAGCAATGCATATGAATGCAGTGTGAGAAGCAGAATCATCAGTGACTATTTGAAACCATGACCATAGGACTCCTGTCAACTCCCAGCCCAACTAGAAAGAGTGACAAATCAATCCTAGCCGCCCAGACAGTCAGTCCACTTCCGAGGCGAACATATGTTTGACACCAAAATTGCAACAATTGGAAATGGACCAAAAATTGAGTCAAAAAGAAACATATGGGACCCGTGCTGGAAATCTCAAAATTGACTTCGTCAAAAGGTCCTAAACTATGACTCGAACTTGAGTTCCAAAATTGAACACAATTCAAGGCCCTAAAATAACACAACAAAAACATCAAAATTAACAAGAAAATAAAGCACAGGCAGCTTCTTCGAGCTCAAATTCACCTCAAACAGAGGTTTTTTAACAACTTTTTAATTATAAACCCAAGTTGCCAAACTCTTAACGATAACACAAGACTCAAAAGCACCGAAATCGGAGCTCGGATAAGGGAGAATCGCCTCTTGAAAATGAGGGATGAAAGCTAAAGTTTCTAGATTTTAAACTTGATATTGGTCGCTAAAAGTACAAATCCGATCGCTAAAAGTCTGATATCTGGACCCTTAAACTTTGCACCTTATATCAACACTTCATCTGGTTTGCTCCAACTCCAATTTCTCCAATGGGGTGTCCGTATTTCATTTGGATCCTTGTACGCTCAAATGAAATATGCTACCTCATCGAATTCGGCATTCTGGACTCAATGGAACCATCAAAACTCCCATTCGAGGTCGTTTTGATAAAAAGTGGGTCCCACACCCAAGTTTTGTTTTAACCTAAAAACCATAAAGGGCTTAAAGTGAGACTGGAAGCGTAGGGAACTACACAAAAGGTCATTCTAGCCCAAACTCAACATTCTGGAGCTAACCTCGTTGACAGAATTCTCATTTGAGCATATTTTCAAAGAATGTTGACCAAAGTCAACCCTTGGCTTAAGCTTCAAAGTTAAAACGGACACCTAACGACATAAACTCACCCCAGAAGTCTCAAGAGCCGAACCAACCATGCCCTTAGCCTAAAATCGCCCTTTCAAAGCTAATGAAACCATTAAAATTGCATTCTGAGTCCATCTTCATGAAATTTTGACCAAAGTTAACCGTTTAAGGTCAAAGGCTCCAAAATACAGAAACTTACAAAAAATCCAAATGAATGACCCGACGATCGAACTGTCAGTCCCACATAGCTACAAGAAAGCTACAAATGCTGAAAAGATTGGAAAACAAAAAGAAAATAACCTGGAGAGTCATTACAACATCCACTACTAAAAGGACTTTCGTCCAGGAAAATAGAAGGATAAACACAAACTAAAGGCACAAAAAGATGAGGATACTGAGTCTACATGCTTTGCTAGACCCTTAGACACCCTCTCAAATCAAACAATGCCATCACAAAACTCAGGCGAAGAGGAAAAATCCTCAAATTCACTTCAAATCTCCAAAAACAACTCCAAATCCATTTTGCTCTTCAACTCTCACCCAACTGAACAAACTTGCCTGAAAGCACCAAATTCATCTGAACAGACCAACAACATACCAAAACATCATAATTAAGCAAACGTATGACCATGACAGATGCAACCCAACTCCCCAAATCGAAAACTCACCTTATGCTCCAGATCTACTATCTTCTAACCACCAAGAGTGTTCTACAAGTCCCTAGGCATCCTAAACATCTCCAGTACCAATTGAAACTTTCCTACAAGCCCATACAACATCAATCTTAGAAAAATAACATGCTTCTTCTGAACATCGAGGAATGACAACTACTTTGACAAGGAACTCAATCTAGGTAAAAACCCCTAAATCCATTTCTAACCCTTGAAACCAACAAACCCATCTGAAGCACAACCTTCTAAATCTAACCACACTAATCCAAAACATGACCATCTTGTGAATGATAAGGTAGCACTAAGGTCTGATCCAGTGACCCACTCCAACCAAAGGAACTTCTTAAATACCAACACCACGAGCCCACAAATTGCTCTGCCATTGCAAATCCAAGCTAAACACCCCATCATAAAGGAAACCAAGTCGACAAATAACATATCAACATATTCAACTGGCCGGTAGTGTCCCAATGGTACAAACCCTATCACGAACCACGAAAGCTACCAAGCATGACAAACGAAAACCATGCATCCTAAATTAGAGACAACACATAAATCCCACAAATTACCATGACCCCATCCTGAAGATGATTCTTCTTAGAAAGTTTCCATTTCCCAACTGAGCTAAGGACTAAAATCACAAATAAACACCATAATTCTGACTCTAAATGATACACTGACCTCGAGGAATATCACACAACAATAAAGAATCAACACAATAGCTAGTCCAGGCAAAACAAAAGATCACACCTCCAATTTCCAACTGTCCATAACTAACCTCCAAGACTACAACAAACAAACGAATCCAAAAGGAGCTGAACAAGCGAAAACACAACTTCACAATTGAGGAAAGACTAAAGAAAAAGGAGAAAGCAACCAAAAAGGACTACCATAACCAAGGAAGGCTAACTACCTAATACACAAAACAAAGAATTAGCAATCTCCCAACCACTACTCAAAAGAGACGGCTCACAAATAAGCCAACTAGGCCCTACAACATACAAAACTCAAATTGCGCGAAGCTGATCTACCCACCTATCAAACAAGAATTGGCATCATAGCAAAAACATATAACAAGGATGGCAAAAAAGGAAACCAGCAAGGCCACAACCACAAAATAAATATCAGGCAATGTCATAGGGAGTTACTCAACTACTAATCCCAAATCGAAGAAACACACGTAGCCAATCCACTACTAAAAGAAATCAACTACAGGGGTAAAATACATACATAATCCTCAAATCAAGCTGCCATAACAAGCCATTGATAGATAAAAAGCCAAATAACCCAAATGGGCATAAAAACCCTGAATCACACACAATACAAACCAATGAGATAAACCATAAAATCGCATCCAAATAAAGGATACATGAAGCCTTGGCCTCTAAACAACCCTTAGAAGTATAGAAGAGGCCATATCCGACCTCAACATGAAAACCTAATATATTAATGACAACACCCAAGGCATTACCTCTAACTGAAAGAGCCAATAACCCATAAGACTGATCTAGATGAATACCTCACATCATGGTCCCATGTTGGGGACAAACTGTAGGGTGGTGACCAAGTTCCCTATAGGTACAACTAAGTCTGACCACCCCATCCTAGGGACTATCAGATGTATGCAATACTTGGCAAAGCAAAAACCCCTTGGGGCACTCTCTAGACTAGTGGTCCAACTTTCCATAATCATAACAACCTCTATAGTGCAAAAAATGTGGTGATCTATCCTGCCTACCTTTTCCAAACATATAACTACCCTTAGTAAACTGCACTAGAGCCTTACGACAATCTCTAACATAGTGGTGTATCTCACCACACCCATAACAACCATTATCGAGAGAAATTGCCTACAAAGACCCAACTGAAGTAACATGAGACCCAAAAACCAAATGTCCAGAATGACCAACATGAGAGGTTTTGCCTAAACTCTATCTACCGTAAGCACCACGACCTACCTCAGAACCCCCATAGGTTTGATAGGTCGAAAAGAAAGATGTCCCTTGCTGAATTGATATTCTCCTCAAAGCGGAATTTTGTCACCGTTGTACTGATGGAGAAGCCTTTTACCACCATCACTGTAAGTCTTAAGGCATGTTTGCTTTGGAGCCCTCACATGACTTGCAACAAGGGAAAAGGTAGATCCTGTTGATATTCAATGCTCCAATACTAACTAGAGTGGGAAAGCCAACCCTTCGATCAACCCTTAACTCAACTCTTGATCTGAAGGAAACAATGTGGGGTTATGCCTAGACCACTCTAGAAATCACAACAGATAGTCATAAGCAGATGATAAACATTGTTGGGACCACTCAACCCAAGTTTTCTCGGAGGAGCACCCGCTGCACCAAGAACTGCACCTACCTGAAGTGTACCCTCAGAGGAGCTCTGGCCTCCTAACACGGAATACCAAGTAACTGAGGTAACCAAAGACCTTACCAAATCCTGAGCTTTCCCTAACTCTTTGAATGCTAAAGAATGCCTCCAACCTCAAGGTATATGGACGACTAAGGTCTCGTAGCCCAATCACAGGATGAAACTCTAGTGGATGTGTTGATGCTCCACCCACGTCCATAAAATGTATCGTGCTATCCACCAAGGAGAGAGTAGGTTCCAAAGAAGTAGTTTTAGAGGTTACTCAAAGAGAAAATATAGGATAAGAGTCAAAAACATATTTTTTTATGGATGCCATATAGCCTCCCTAAGAAAGGATATAGACGTCTCTGCACCAAGATGCAGGAATCTACTTGGCATTTGCTCTCATACCAATGATATCAGTCAGCCTAGAGTTTCGATACCAAACTATCACGACCCAATTTCCCAAGTTTTGATGGCACCTACTACACCCCACCAGTAGGTAAGCCTAACCTATAAACGGGAGCCATAAGCAGGGACTACCAAACAGAATCCAACAAAAAGAAGTAAGAGCTTTGAACAAAGTAGAGAAAGGGAAATCAATAAAACCATACAGGAACCATCCCAAGACTTGTAATGAGTTAGTACTTGAGCATCTAGTATAAAATAGGAGTACAAGACTTTCACAATTACAAGACAAGTGCAGGTTGTATCTGAATACAATATAAATACTAAATCTAGCAAAAATAGATGGAAATCGGTAGCTCCGGACGCCAGGAGCTCACCCTAATATCCAAAATCCCAAGCCACTCTACACGACTCTAAATCAACGCCAATAAATCAAGTGCAATCTTTAGGAGGCAAAAGTGTAGTATGAGTACCAAAAATGGTACTCAGTATGCAATAATTGACTGAGCTCAAAAGATCGCACAAGCAAAAATAATAAATAATAAGAAGAGCATAACACAAGTAACTAAACATGAGATACTAATGTAGCCAGGAAAGAAAGAATAGAAATAGGACACAAGGGGTAAGACGTCGGGTTAAGAATGCACCTGGATCGCAAGTAACTAAGAACTGAAGCTGACTACCCATTGTTAGGAGGACCAATAACCATAATTCTAAAGTCAAAACCTACCAAGTAACAATAAAGCTATATGAGAGAACGAAATATAGTCAAACAATAACATAATTGAACCCCATAAACCCGGAAGGTACAAACATCAAACATCACCTAATCACCCCCATAAACTAGAGGGTACATACCACAAACAAGTATACTGTTGATAAACAATGCATATGAATGCAAGGTGAGCAACAGAACCATCACTGGCCATCCAAAACCATGACCATAGGACTCCAGTTAACTCCTAGCCCAACTAGCAAGCGTGACAAATCAATCCAGGACACCCAACAAGTCAGTCCACTCCTAGTGGCGTAAGCCACCCTACTAGCAAGAGTGACCCAGGGGCGTGTCTACTCCGATGAGGATCTCAAGTATCTAGGCCCCCCAGCCAGCAACCCACTCCCAGGGGCATAAGTCGTCCATCTAGCAAGAGTGACTCAGGGGAGTGCCAACTCTGAAGAGGATCTTAGGTATCAAGGTGGCCCAGCCAGCCGGTCCACTTCTAGGGGAATAAGCCACCCAGCTAGCAAGAGTGATCCAAGGGCATAAGTAAAACCAAAAGCATGCAAGAAAGGGTGTTGATGTGCTGGATAATGAAGTAAAAACAGATCCCATCCCAGATACCTCCAATATCTCAAGTAGGAAAAGGAGCACGTCCATGATGCCTTCTAATCTCAAAAATCAATTAGTCAAGTGATCCAGGTGGTACGACTCCTGTTAAGACCAGTTTATAATAAAACTGAGTAAAATAGTATCTCATCATTAATAATAAATATGCCAATTCATGGGTTGGATCGTACCACAAAATCCATGAGAATGAGAAAACAGTGCAATGCATGCCATCACCAGCATTCAAATAAGGCACTCCAAATCAAATAACTATACAATCACTAAAGTCACGCTACCAAAATAAAGAGTACTAACCTGGGATCCAACTGGTGCTCGTATGGCCTCAGGCCCAACAATACAATTATAAGCTCAATAAAGATACAACATGCCCACTACTAATTAACAACCAAAGGGATTAAGAAGAAATTTCAAATTAATAAAGAAGGATCAAACTTAAGGGATGATGCCCTACCCCAATCACACCGCTCCAGTCCCAAACTGAGCACAACTAGAACCAACCCATGACTACGATGAGCCACCAAGGTCACAAGTATCAATGCAAGAAGAACGCTCAGAAACAAGCCCTATAAAGAGCAAATCATAACTACGAGGTGATACAATACAACCTAAAGCATCTAATCTCTAGCCTAGTCTAAGGCAACAATTAATCAATCCTTACAAGGATAAGCAAGATCATCTACTCCACAAGCGAAGCCACAGTCTAAACTAAGGATCCCAACACCTAAAATAAGCCCAAGGCTCCTAAAAAATCAAGAAATAATGGAATAACGAGGGAAGTTAAATACCCGACAAATACCATCCAAAATAATATGAAATCTATACTAGGCATTATCTAAGAATCTCAATCAAGAAAGTAGACTGAAGCATATCTCAAAGCCGAACATGAGCACTCCAAATCTATCACACATTAGATATCTACATTTGAAATACTTACAGAAATTGCAAAACTACCAAATTATCAATCACAATGTCATTACGGACATTTCGACACAAAAATCGCAACAATTGGAAATGGACCTAAAATTGAGTCAAAATGAAAATGTGGGACCCACATCAGAATTTTGAAATCGAATCCATGAAAAGGTCTTAAACTATACCTCAAACTTGTGTTCCAACTTTAAACACAATTCGAGGCTCGAAATCAACCACAACAAAAACAACAAAATTAATAAGAAAACGAAGAAAAGACAGCAGCTTCAAGCTCCTGTTCACCTCAAATGAAGGTTTCTAAAAAACTTCAAATCACAAACACAAGTAGCCACACTCCCAACAATCACACAGAACTTCGAATACTCAAATCAGAGCTCAGGTGAGGAATCGCCTCTTGAAAATGACGACCGAAAGTTGAAGTTTCTAGATTTAAACCCTGATAAATAGTCTGATATCTAGTCGCTAAAAGTCTGCACCGCATATCAGCATTTCAGTTGGTTTGCTCTAACTCCGTATTCTCCGACGGGGTGTCCGGGATTTATTCAGAACCTCGTGTGTGCAAACGAAATAGCTACCCTATCGAATTCAACATTCTGAACTTAACGTAACCATCAAAACTCCCATCCGAGGTTGTTTCAATGAAAAGTGGGTCCCATACCCAAGTTCCGATTTAAGCTAAAAAATACAAGAAGGCTCAAAATGAGACTGGAAGCCTAGGGAACCACACGAAAGGTCATTCTAGACTAAACTTGACATTCCAGAGCTAACCTCGATGACAAAATTCTCATTCGAGCACATTTACCAAGATTGTTGACTAAAGTCAACCCTTAGCTTAAGCTTCAAAGTTAAAACACCTAACGACACAAACTCACACCAGAAGTCTCGGGGCCTGAACCAACCAAGCCCCTAGCCTAAAATAGCCCTGCCAGAGTTTATGAAACCGTTAGAATTACATTCTGGGGCCGCCTTCCTGAACCTTTGTCTAAAGTCAACCATTCAAGTTCAAAGGCTCCAAAATACAAAAATATTGTACAAAATCCAAATGAACGACCCGATGACGGAACTATCAGTCACAACAAGTCAATAATAACTTGGTGTCTCTATGAGAAAGCTCTAAATACTGAAAAGATTGGAAAATGAAGAAAATGAATTAGAGGGTCATTACAAGTGTGTAGTTTATACTTCTTTCAATGATTTTGGCCTTTCTTTCATGTATTCATTTTTGCCTTGTCTATTGGCCTTCATAGCTTAAAATAATCAAATATCCTCAGAATAAGACATAATTAGGCATTGAGGACACTAATTGTTGAACTAAAAAGGCCTATAATGAGTATAAATATACCACTCATCAACGCCTCAAACTTAAACTTTTTCTTTTCCTCAAGTAAATCATGAACACAATTAGTTCAACAAGGGTGTCTACAATAGTTGTCAATGAGAGATAACATGCAAGCATCAGTAACACTCAATCATGCTAAAAAACTTCAAATGATGACTAGTCGGTATTAATCCAAGCTCAAGCTAACGATTGCAGTGCAAAACTATGTTTTAACAAATTCATTCAAGTGCCCTCACATCAAGAACGTTCCATGATCTCACATACAACTCTCACTCTCCCGAATAGAAATACATGCAAGCTTCATCCCATAGGTTTGCCCATATTTTCCAATTATCACACAACCTAATTCATGCAAGAATTCAAAGGTCTTTTAGACTTGAAATGGGGATGAGGGTAAATATATGGTCAATTTGGCTTAGTGACTTCACCTTTTCAAAGCATTATCACTCTCTACTTCACCTCTTCTCAAGTTCTTTCCGTTCTTTTCACTTGGACACTCAAACTTCAATTTTTCATTCAATTTGTTGGACACCTCTTTTATTTCGTTAAACGTTTTTTTTCATTTCAATTTTCAAAGTTTTGCTCATAATTTTTTTACAAGGAGGGGGTTCCTTCTTTATGCAACAAACTTCAAAGTTGAGTCTCACTTTTTCTTTCTTTTCATTCCACTTTGCTTTCTTTCCTCCTTTCTTTCCACACCTCCAGCTTGGGCTTTTGACCTAAGTTGGATATTCAAACAAACCAATGCTTAGAAAATGATTTATGGGTGAGAAGTTAGGGACAATTTAGTTCAAGAGGTTTCATCAAGGTTGACAACAAATAGTTTAGGCTCAAATGGTGCAAAGATGATACAAGGTAGTCAAAAAAGGTATGAACAATTGGGTTTTCTCTCTAAATTTGTACCTAAAATCATTTCTTTCATTCACTAAATCTAGGCAATCAGACTAACACAACAAATTATAGATTCAACAAGCATGATTTCAAGTAAACCCTCACGACACAAGGCATTTCAAACACAATAATTTAGCACAGTCCTACAATATCAAAACCTTACGTGTGATGTACATTGAAAGGCTCACATAAAAATATACCTAGTCAACACAAGAATCAAAAAGATAATTTAAAAGTGAAGCCACACAAAATTTTTGTTGCAATCATTAGGACAAAACATATTTTTCATCATAAGTACTATCCAAGACATCAATATTGAACATATTGATCCCGAATATCTACAATGAAAACTCATGCATTTCAAAAATATACAAACTTTTGGGGTGATAAATAATGAGAGACAAAATGAGCTAAACTATCATGATAAAAACCGAAATATCAAAATATTATAAATGTCTCAAACTAAAACTGAAAATAACAAAATACAATAAAAAAAAGGGGAATATTGGCATAAGTGCCCTCACCCCACCAAAATAAAAACAGTAGTGTCCTCAATGCAATAGAAGTAAGTACAAGATGAGAGTGATATAAGGATCCCTCTGGCAGGTTATACTTGTGAAATATTCTGATCCGGTGTCTTAGAGGGAATGTCATCATCACAGGCATCCGTGCCTAGCAAGATAGGAGTAGGGGTCAACATGGTAGCATCAACCAGGGTATCAGTGCCCGACACATATGTAGGAGAAATAGTAGGGTCTGAAGGCCCCCCTCTAGTACCAACTGTGGAGATCTCCACACGAGATCTCTCCATCATAGCCAACACTATCATCTGCTTAATATGCTGTAGCTCTATCAAAGTCTCAGTAATCCTCTACTCATCCTCTCTCAAGAATTCCACCTCTGTTTCTTCGGTTGAGTCAACATCAACCTTATCCTGAACTCTTCTTCATTACCAATATCACAATGCTGTTCTGCCACACCACTAGATGCCTCAACTCTCAGCTCAGAGGTTGGCATAGACTCAGAATATTGGTAAAGGGAACATTACCCAACAACATAGAGATATCAATGAACCATAGTTGGTCCACATCAACCCGAAGAGTAGCAATGTCACCCCTCAAGCAGTCAACTCAGTCGAGCTACCCTCACTCCTCTCCCTAGCCTCTACGATATAGGGTGGCCTAGTACTGTACCATATAGCCTCTAACAGGTAGTAGTGCATCCTCAATGTACCTTTCAATCAGTTTAGGCATCTCCTTCTCTACTCTCACCACTCTAGCATTTGCACATCAAGAAAGATTGCCCATTTGGTATATTAAGGTCTAGGTCAAGTTATGTCAGGAAGAAGGGACATGTGCAACAGTTGTGAAGGTAGAAAGCATAATGGAAGGCTGAGTAGTACATGATTGTTCCACAGAAGGAGCGACATTTGTCTCAAGTGTAGTAGGATAAACCATAGGGGTGGTGTCTGGTGGTGGCAGCTTCCTCCATTCCGCATCATTTCTCAAGTAGTCCGCCTCAGTCCTCCTAATATCATTGGAATAGGTGGGGGTAATCCAGACATCTGTCCTCTCCCAAAAAGGCACTCTCACATCCTTACACAACTTTGTGATGATTATTGGGAAAGGGAGAAAGGTTTGCTCCTTACGAGTTCTCATCAACATCTCCTTCTGAATAATGGCACTGAGGCTAATCTCGCTCTGAAAATAATGTTCCAGAGAATTTCTCATTCTGGGATGACATAAGATTGCTCCTAATGAAGTCGAATCAATATATAAAGGTGACGTTCATATATTTATTTTCTATCCGTGCTCCATCAACCATCCATGGAGCAGAGATATCACAAATGAGGGGTACCAGCCACCCCTTGAGTGCATCTAAGCCTTATTTCAACCGGAGTCTGTAGTAATCATCTCTAGTGCCTTCAGTACCCAAAATTTTGTTGATACACCTGTCAAGACCCATTGAAGACCCTAGGTGTCACATGGCGTATAAGACCCCGAGAGGTCTCATACAAGCCACTTAGCATACATAGACAAGATAATAGAAATTAAGAGATTTAAAAGATGATTTCAGAATATAGAGTTTTATAAAATAAAGAAGAAGTCTAACAATGTCTCAAAGCAATCTAGTACATAGTAAGTGCTCAGGACATAACCCATACATCAAGTTCAAAACTATAATGTAAATATATAATGAAATAAAAGATTGGTCATCAAAAGACGAGGACTCACCAATCTTCCAACTTCTACTAAATGATCACTAGCCTCAGAAATGCGGATCTGGTGCATCAGACCCTACATTTTCATAACAAATGTAGGTAAGAGTATGTGTTAGTATAAAATGTACCAAGTATGAAAATCATGATAGAAAAGGCATTTTTATAATGTGCAATGACCAAGCTAAAACATGAGATAAAAGAGTTAGAAAACACAAGTCATAAAACATGATCAATGCAAGTAGACATCATCTTAAATAACATGTGAGATACTTCTTCAAATAACCTTGATTCATTAGTGTGGGGGATTTACCTGTAACTAACATGTAAGACCATGTGAGCTGTAAACATGGAATTCGATGTCTACCCCACACCGAAAAAAGGTTTTCTCACTTACCAAGGTAAGAACCATGAACGTCAAGCTTACATGGATCCACTAGCTAATGTCTATCTAGATAACCTATGGTGGCACGTAGTTTATGCGACTAGGTAATCATCACTTGTCCACTCGGTGCTAAGCATAACTCCCACGAAACATTAATTAGCCCTATTCATCTTTTCTTTAAAGGACTTGGGTAATCATCTCTTGTCCTTATGTCATAACATGGGTAATCGCCTATTGTCTTTTATTAGAGGACATGGATAATTGCCGCTTGCCTTATTCTTAGAACAACTCCTTAACTTTTTGATTCAAGTTTAATTGAGAAAACCCTTTCAACCCTAATAATCCTTTATGTGAGTACGTCCTTTCATAGTCATGTTTTCCTGTGTATATGATAAGTTCTTTCACAACACAACAACAACAACAACATTGATACTTTACTCTCAGAGCATCCTTAAAACATTTACATCAATTTCATAAGAACATGCATACTTTCATAAACTCATCTTTCATAGTTCAAAATTCATATTTATATCATCAAAGCTTGGAAAGCGTGGGGTATGTATGGGTTCACAGGGATTCATCTTAGGATCATGAAATATAATTCAAACCATTCATAATAGTTCATAAAACAATCAAATAAATCACTATTGAAAGGAACCCACGACATAGAAGAAAACCCTCACTCAATTGGAGATTTCTAACTTTGTAAATCAGAGAATTTAGGAACTCCATGGAGGAAAGGGCTCCATGGATGAAGAATCTCATACTGTAATGTCAAAATCTTATTTTCAATGGTAGAATTTGAGACTTGTCTTGAAAACCCTAGATTTTTTCTTCAACTTCTAGATGGAGAAATATTGAGAGGATAACTTGTTCTTCTTTTGAGAATTTGAGAGAATGAATTCATTTGGAAGATTTTTGGGGTTAAAATGTTTAAATGGGTCTTCTAAGTAAGGGTAAAATAACATAGTATTAGGCTAGAATTATTAGGAAAAGACCCAAAAGCCCCTCTTAAAATAACTGCCGACCTCACCAACGACACAACCTATGGTCTGTCGATCAACTCACGGACTGTCTTGGTTGGTCGTCAATGAGTTTAGAGACCCTCAATTTTAGGCTCCAAACGACGGCCCCATGTACGGTCCATAGGTCCACCTACGGGCAGTACATGTCCAGTCGTGGTTCTCTACTTTTAACTCTAAAATTCCATTAGGTCTGGGACCGA
The DNA here is from genome assembly GCF_019186545.1 of Solanum stenotomum. Classification (NCBI taxonomy): domain Eukaryota; kingdom Viridiplantae; phylum Streptophyta; class Magnoliopsida; order Solanales; family Solanaceae; genus Solanum; species Solanum stenotomum. The sequence goes on from NC_064287.1 coordinate 14,102,295, forward strand.
CCTCTGAAGTTGTAACACCCCGACTTTTCAAAACGTGTAAATTAACTCGTATCTTCGTGGAAAGACAAGAAGGGTGAATAATAAATTAAAAATGATGTGGAATGTCATATTTTAAGTATTCAAGGGTTGTATCTCAAGTTTTGAAGTTAAGTAAGTGGCAAAATAAAAGTTGGCGAAAGTTATCGTAAGTTCCTTTTTAAAGATATCTCTAAAATTTGGGTCAAATGTCTTTGATGTTTTCTCCAAATATATAAAGAGTTAGAAGGACTATCACCCATTAAATCAAAGGCCTACGAGTTTAGTTTGCAATGCGCAAAAGCCCGTATTAAACCGACATCAGAGTAAAAAGTTATGAGGGTTTTACTAGGGACTGCCGGGGGAGAATCCGGGTCGGGTAAAAAATATGGTATGTCGGCTTATTTAACATTTTAAGCCATGAAAATATTTCACTTCAGTTCCAAACCAAAGAGAAAGCTTAAGAGAGGGTTCCTATGGAGTTCTAGCATGATGAGAATTAGGTTTTGATGATTTCTACCATTAAACATTGCCCCCGTGCCAAGAAACGTAATCCCTACACGTGGTAATTGTTTTTCCCTTCTATTAGCTGTGTTTGGAGCTGGTTTTTGAAGATATAAATTTGTAGTTATTGGTGTTTCATCAAGGTTTACACTTGGTTAACTAAGGTAATCATCTCGGGACCCTTTTATGGTTGTTTTTATGAATTTCTACGGACGTTTCGACAAGTTGGGGCAATATGGAAAATCTGCCGATTTAAGATTAATTATGAACTATTTATAGGTGCGTACCATTTGTGTATATATAGTGTTTGCGAAGCTTAGGACATAAGGAACAACTTTCGTGAAGGAACTACGGTCTTTCGAGCGTTCATTGGAAAGGTATGTTAAGGCTATTCCCTACTTACAACATGTTTCCTTAAAGCTTAGGAGCAATGTAGTTGGGTTGTTATCCTTGTTACACTTGTAGCCATTATTGTTGATTGTTGGCTGCTCGAGTTGATATAATCCTCCCTTGTCGGGATTCTTATTCAGTTAGTAGCGTCTCTATGTTGGACACGACTTAGAGGCTATTTGTATAGGTTGCTTATAACTAAATTGCTCGCTTTTAGCGATTGGATTGTTATTGTTGCCCTTGGGGCTATTGTGGTTAGCTGCAGGAATGTGACCTATGCGTAGAAGGGCTATGTTCTGCCTACAGGGCTATATGGATGCCTAAAAGGGCTATGAGTTGCCTACAGGGCTATATTAACACCTAAGAAGGCTATGTGGTTCCTACAGGGCCATGTTGTTGCCTAAGAGGATATGAGTTGTCTATAAGTTATGTTGATTCCTAAGAGAGCTATGTGCTGCCTACGGGGTTATATTAATGCCTAAGAGGGCCATGTGACTGCCTACGGGGCTAGGGGGACTACTGATAGGGGTATATAGGCTGATTGGCACCTTTCGGGCTTATGGAGGCCTGAGTAAGTGGTCTTGTGTGTTGTTTGTACCTGTCGAGCTTAAGGGGGCTTGGCTAGGTTGTTGTTTTATTAATTTTGATAAGTTTAGATTTAGGAGCAGGTCAGTACACTTATCTTATCCTTGATTTATTTATCAGATTATTCCAGTATATCAGGATACCTCCTCATAGTCTATTGCCTATCATACTCTGTACATTATTTTGTACTAATGCCCCATTGCCTTGAGGGCGCTGCATTCATGCATGCAGGTCCTGACAGACAACCGAGTAGACCTCCTCAACAACATGATTGGCTTTTATCCGGTTGGCTAGCCCATTTCCTTCGGAGTTGCCAGAGTTGGGAGGTTTGTTACCTTTTGTTGTATTTATCTTTATGGGTAGGCTGGGGCCCTGTCCCGCTAATATTTACTACTCATAGAGGCTTGCAGACTAGTGTGTGGTGTGTATAGCTATGTTATGGCCATACTGGCCTATGTTGTTGGTTTGCTGAAGCTTATGAGCTGTTTGATGTATTGTATTGATATATACCTACTTTTAGTTTTGGTATAGATATCATGGTGGCCTCGACGTCCCAATCAAGACTTCTGTGCTAGTTGGCTATTTATTTATATGATCTCCTAGGAGTAGCTGTTTCTTTTATAGATCAGTTGTCAGGGGCCTTGCCGGCCAAGAGATTAGTTTTAAGCTGAGATATACTTGTTTGTTTTCTTGATTGCGTGTGGCTGCCATGCGCTAGTAGCAAATGGTTCAGCAGGGTCGGCTCAGAACTGAGTTTTGGCATTAGGAGACAGTTGAGCCCCTCGAGTTTGGGGTGTGACAGAAGCCTAGCTATGAATCATACATTGGATGACAGATCGTCCCGGTGAACCATTGAAAAAGTACTAGAAGTTGACATTTTTGGAAAATTTTGGACTGCCATCTACGACGTGACCTACGGTCTGCATATCAGTCCATGTGTCATGGGTGGCTCCATCGCGACTGGAACTAGATCCTACAATAGCTGAAATTTTCTACCCTTTACAAATCCGAGGTGTTACATTATCTTCCCCTTGAGAACATTCATCCTCGAATGAGATTCAAGACATCATAAAGAGGGTAGGAACTTAATCTAATAGCTCAACATGAATACAATTACATAAATGCACATATCCGAGGAGGAAGCATCCAACTCCAAGATAAAGCATGTTTGAAACATCATATTGTGAAGTTTATATGCAACTCATACTCAAATGCGCATGGACATAAATAAATCAATCTAGTTATCTCATTCTCTCAAAAGATTTAAGACTTTCATGAATCATGCATGCATGAGGAAACATTAGAATGATTAAGGCACATGAATCCTAAAGAGTGAACCATAAGAGCTAAGGCTTCAAGCTAGACAAGAAGATAGAAGGAAAAAGTTATGGATAGTAAGACATAACACTGCCTCCGGCCTTTCACATACCAACCCAAAGCAACAAACCCTTCCATCAATTTAACTAGTCCCCCACACACATACCAACCATGAAGCACACTATCTCCCCCTTGGGAGCTAACCATCTCTAGTCCTTTCAAATTCATCTCCCTCAACCCAAGAATAGCACCAAAGTCTTAACAACCATGGAACCATTCATACAAGTAAACACTTAAAGAATTTCCACAAGGATTCAAGAACGACCTGAAACACACTAACCACACATAGAGTCTTACCATAGACAACGAAACACCCAATGTCAAGCAATGCCTAACCACAAGCTAAAAGGCCATAACTTACAAATTTCCGCATCTGGGGAACCCTCATGATCTTGTCGAATTTGAAAACCATAAAACCTATTTTGTTTCTAACCACCACTAGTACCAGCGGATGGGTAGAGTTGATCTCGTCGATGATTATCTCCCTCATTTCTAGCAACCGAAGGACAATCCCTTATCTTATGATCCATCTTGACACAAACAAAACATTCATTTGAACCAGCTAGACACTCACACTTATGTCTTCTCTTACACTCCCGATAGTCAGGCAACATTTGCTCACTAGAACCCTTACCTTGAGAACAATTACCTTCATCAGACATTGAATGTGAGAAGATACCATCACTGGTCTTGTCCCTCTTTGCCTCTCTAGACCTTTCCTTAAGTTTCTCTTCTTCAATTTGTTGAGCATGAACCATGAGATGAGAAATGTCCATATCATTGATAAGCATAGCGGTACGACATTCCTTAACCACCATCTCAGACACCCCCAAACAAACTTACTCATTTTTTGTCCTAGGATCGACAACATTAGTAGGAGCATATCAAGACAATTGTGTGAACTTCAAAGCATATTCCTTCACACTCATTCTTTCTTGACAAAGGTTGATGAACTCAAGGACCTTTTCCTCCCTCATCTCAAGGGGAAAAACCTATTAAGGAAAGCAACTTTGAACTTTTCCCAATCGAGAGGACCCGCATCAACTTCCCTATCTTCCTTCCATTGGTTGAACCAATCTTGAGCAACACCCTTAAGTTGGTTAGCGGCCAATTCTGCCTTTCCCACTAGGATCACTCCTATGATCATCAACACCTTATACGCTTCATCAATGAACTCTTGAGGGTATTCCTCAACCTAAGAACCATGAAACTCTGAACGATTCATTCTAGTGAAGTATCTCACTGTAGTTTCCGTTGTACCCACATTTGGGTTCACAAGTACCATAACTTCCCTATTGGCTTGAGCTTACACTTGAAAAGCAGCCCTAAACTCTGCATTAGTCCCTTACTCGGCCAAAGGGTCGACTGGGACTTGAGGAGCTTGAGGAGGATCCTCTTATTCTACATTCTCTACCACATTCCTTCTAGCAGAAGCCCTTCCAGTGGCCATATCCCGTAGAGCATCAGATAAGGATTAGGGGAGAGACACTATAGAGTTAAACTCTATTGCATGACTTTAAAGAAATGAAAAAAGTGGAATTTCCTAAACATCTTGTAGCTTCTCATTCATAAATATGGTGCGCTTCACACTCATGAACAAGACTTTATTCAACGTGGCTTATGAGACTTCCTAGGACCTTTCTAAACCATGTGAATTTGATTACCAAGTTTGTCACGACCCAAGGTAGACCCTAGGTGTAACATGGTATATAAGATCCCGAGAGGCCCCATACAAGCCACTTAGCATACATTGTAACACCCCGGAAACTAGTGAGTTGAACTAGTGTGTTGTGGAGTCTTGTAGTGGCGTTTTTGAGTGTTGTGTGAGAGTTAAAACTCATAGAAATGACTCCCTTACATAGAATGAAATGTTTAGGGGTTAAACGTCCGGGTACTACTCCCTAAGGACCACCCCAAAACAGTCCAATTTTAGTGACCTATGGATTGCCATTCACGCCCCTTAGATCAACCTATGCCCCGTAGGTCTTGGGAGTAGGTCAAGCCAGCAACAGGCCTGCATCAGGCCTGCAAATGAAGGCTCAGGTGCAAACCATGGAGGCCATTCATGTCCAGCAGCTCCACCTATGGTCCGTAGGTGGAGGGGGTGCTGCCAGATTTTGGGTTTTTAGTTTTAAGTGATGAGTTGAGGGTTAGTTTAGTAATTAGTTTAGGGGTTAGGAGAGGCTATTAGTTAGTTAATTAACCTCCTATAAATAGTTAATAGACCCTAAACTAATCACTTTTACTCATTCATCTAAAGAACTCAATTCCTCTAAATTATTTCTCTCTCTAGAAGAAGAAGAGGAGAAAAGGGCAGCACCTAGGTCGAGTTTCTACATTGATTCAGGCTTTCTTTATGGCTTTGATTGAAGGTATGTTAATATTATTCATCTATTCGTTCTTCCACCCATAGAGTCCCCCTAATTTCCCACCCAATTTTGAAGAAAACCCTGATCTAGGCTAGGGTTTCTTCCAAAGTGTGGGTAGTGGTTGAATATGATTCCAAATGGTTGGATAGCATTCAATTATGATTGATTTTGTTTTTTTATAGTGATATTATGATGTTTTAATGTGATTTCTATGGTGAACCCTAATCTAAATTAATGAATGTGATGTTTGTCGGTTTATGACATTATAGGTGAAATTGAAGGTTCATGAGTAGTCTTCCTAAATCAATGTTATGTATAGTGATTGATCAAAGATATGATCATATAATCATTAATTGAATTAGACTCTATTGGGTATGAATGATCTTGACTTGTAAAGTTATAATTGAACCTTTATGATCAATTATGGTTAGAATCACCTAGTAATGATGAATATGATTAAGAATACCTTAAAAGTAGGTATGAATGGTGATGATAAGAAGTAAAGCTTGAATGTAAGGCTTGTAGTAATGAATCTTGATCACTAGGGTTTGAAGTAAATCCAATATGATGATCTATGAAGGTTATGCTTTGAGAGTCAAATCTACATATGAATCCAAGGCTAATGAATGGTATTGAGTTGAGAGACCTTTACCTACCTAGATCACCTATTGAATCATAGATGGTAGGAAGTGATAGAATCACTTAGGTCATGATGTTATCCTTGTTTGAAAGTAAAATTCTACACATGATACTAAGTATGAAAATGATATAACATGAAAGGTTCTCTCACATAGAATGATTCTAGGTTGAAAAGTTTGCTCACCTAAAATGAATCTAAGTCTTAGTCCTATCAAATGTGATGAAGCTTGTGGTGATTCCTCTAAATGACCTTTACATGATAGGAATGTGGGGTGAGTTCCCTTATTCCCAAATAGTTAGTTATGGTAAGTGTGAGGTGGTTACCCTTCATATATGTGTGACTCCCAAGGCATGGGGTAATTACGCATTAGCCTTTATGTTGATCATGGAGGCAATTACCTATGATCCTTAAGAGTTGATGTGGAGGCGAATACCTACATTACACATGAATATTGATATGGAGGCGAATACCCATATCACCTTAATAATGATATGGAGGAAAATACCTATATTATCTTAAAATGGACATGGGGGCGAATACCTACGATTTATTAAATTGTATGACTTGTGGAGACTCCCGATGTCTTTATGATTTGTTAGGATGTATGACAAGAGGTGATTACCCTTGTTTGTATGTTTCCTTAATATATGTGGCTTGAGGTGATTCCCTTTGTCTTTCAAGATGAATTAAACATTTGTGCCTTGAGGTGACTCCCCCTTGCATTTATGAGCATAAGCGTGATTAGTTTGGCTAGTAGTTCAAGATAACTCTCCAATACATGCATGACTAAGAGGTGAATACCCTTGTCCTTATTATGTGAAGAGATGATAAACTTGAATGATGAACCTAAAGGTCTAGCTTAGCATGGGTAGGATTATGGGGTCTTGTTCATGCATGGCACAAGCTTGCCTTAAGGTGACTCATGAGATGGTTTCTCTTGTATGATGTATGTTTAGATAGGATTGTGCTATAGTTGTCTTCCTTGACATTCTATGATTGACTAAGGTGATAGTTCCCTTTGGCTTTATGAAGTAAGCTAGTAATGAGACCAAAGTAGGGTAAATATGACTAGGATGACTTCAAGGTTATGCATAGTATGAAGGGTAGTATGGGATGCCTTTCATGTATTTCACAAGTGTGCTTTGGGGTTACTTATGAGTATGGTACCGTTATGGTAGAAAAGATTAAAGACTTAGGCCATGGATATAGGCTATAATTTAGATGAACAAAAAGGGATACTTGGCTTGGGTGGTATTATGGGATGCTATCCTTGCTTTGCACTTGTATGCTATTGAGTTTATTTTCGAATGGTGCTATTAGGGTAAAGATGACCAAGGGTCAAGTGTGTTTATATGAAGCCTATGATGTAGACTTGACTTATGATTATGATTTATCTCCTATGCTCATTAACTATGTCTTATGTTGACTTATGTTTATATGAAGCTTATGTTGGAGACCACTCTATGACCATGATGATTATATTATGACCATGTTATTATCTCTTATGCTTATGTCTTATGTTGACTAAACATTTGAGATGCTCTTATGATGTTGTGCTAGCTTTCATACTTAGTACATTTTGTACTAACGCATACTGCCTACATTTTAACCAAATGTAGGGTCTTGGAGATTTGAGTTGCTTTGGAGGTTAGGTTTCAAGGATCTAGAAGAGTTGAAGATCTTGGTGGTTCCTCATAGTTTCGAGGACAACATCCACTTTACCCTTATGTCATTTCCTTTATGTTTTAGACTTTGTATGGGCTGCGTCCCAAAGACTATTATTCATGAGTATCATAGAGATGATTTGAGACAAAGGTTTTAACAAAGTCATACACTTGTTGTTTTTAATGAAATATGACTGTGATTGTAAAAAGTTTTTATTTCCCCATAATTTCTATTATCTTATGTTATGATTATGCTAAGGGATTGTATGAGACTTGTTCGGGGTCAAGTACGTCGTGTCACGTCTAGGGGTGCTCTCGGGGTGTGACAACTTGGTATCAGAGCATATGGTTTTATGATAATTTTAGGATGTCTCAAACCACGTCTAGTAGAGTCTTATTCATGGGTGTGAGTCACGACATATTTTATGAATAGGAGGCTTTTGGATGCTTAGGAAATCTCACTTCTTCATTATCTAAGTCTTGCTATAGAGTTTAGATCTGGTAGGTATTTCTCCTAACCGTTGCCCTTTGGTTTCTCAGGTTATGGCTAACACTAAGGCTAATGCTAGGAGGGATGAGGAAGACAATGGAGAACAAGAGGTTCCTCCAAAAGTTCTAAACCAAGCTCGTCCTCAATCTCCAAATGACCATCCAATTGGGAATGCCACTCTTGGAGAGTTTAGGGATTCTATGCAACTATTGGCTCAACCCTTGCCGGCGCAAGCCAATAGAGATGTTGTGGCACTGGCAAACCCAATAAGGGGAATGGCTTCTTCTAGGGTGAGAGAGTTTTTGAGGATGAACCCTCTGGAGTTTTATGGTTCCAAGGTGGAGGAAGATCTTCAAAGTTTAATAGATGAGGTGTATGAGGTGCTTGCCATCATGGGGTTGACTTCGGTAGAGAAAGCGGATCTAGCCGCTTACCAATTGAGGGATGTAGCACAAATATGTCATGAGCAATGGAAGGATAGTAGACCAATAGGAGAGGGCCCAATAGAGTGGGATGAGTTCAAAATGGAATTCCTTGATAGGTTATTTCCTCTAGAATTGAGGGAACAAAAGATGCAAGAGTTCATAAATCTTAAGCAAGGGGGTTTGAGTGTGAAAGAGTATTCCCTTAAGTTCACTCAACTATCCAAATATGCTCCAACCATAGTGGGGGATTCTAGGGCTAAGATGAATAAGTTTGTGATGGGAGTGTTCGAATTAGTGGTAAATGAATGTCGTTCGGCAATGCTTATCCCTAGTATGAATATTTCCCATCTCATGGTGCATGCTCAACAAATTGAGGAGCAAAAGCTTAAGGAAAAAAATAGAAAGAAAAAGAGGTCTAGATCGGAGGATGATGAGTCTGATGAACATGGTCGCCCTAAGCTTAGACAAAAGTTCCTCAGGCAAGGTCCCTTAAGTACTCATTGGTTCAACCAAAAGATGGTATCTAATCCCAAGTCTCAAGGATATGGTAGTGAGATTCTATTACCGGGATGTAGTAAGTGTGAAATGAGGCATGGGGGTGAATGCTTAGCGGGCTCTAATGTTTGTTTTGGTTGTGGTGAGTTGGGCCACAAGATAAGGCATTGTCCTAAGATGGCTAGAAATGAAGAGGATAGTCGTCGTAGGTCCCAACCCTACCCTTCCTCCGGTTCACTCGATTTGGGTGGCAAGGCTCCAAAGAAGAATATATCTTAAACTCTCCAATCTAGGGAAGATCAAGAGTGATCTCCTAAGTCCTTTCTGGTATGTGTTTCATGCTTTAGAAAATTTCTGGATTTCTTGTCTTTTGTGACTTGTTATGTTGGACTTTGAAGTTGTTTTAGCATATATGATGTTTAGAAGAGTTTAAGTAGGCTTACTCCCAAGTGGGGGATAATGTTCCTATCTAGTAAGGATATGGTGTGCTTTATGTGTTGCCATGATTTCCTTATATGTATGTTCATGAAAATGCTTAGGTCTTGATTAGAAATGACTTATATGCATTGTCTTTCTTATGTTATAGTGCTTGGAGTAGATTGGCATTGAGGCTTCATGAGTTGAGTAGTGAGCATGCCCTAGTTGGAGTTGAAAGATTTCCTTAATGAATGGATGCTTTTGAGAAGTAATGTGCATTTACGCTCCATGAGTATGTCTTAGCTAGGAGATGGTAGTTCCTCCTTTAAAAAGAGTAGATATATAATTTGATGCTTTTTGGGGTTGGTAAAAGTAGTTCCTATTCCCTTAAGTTGCATTGAATGAATTTAGTTTTGAATTTAAGTTTTCTTCCTTGATAGTGTGCATTAGATGTAGAACAAGCATAATGATCTGCTAAGTTAGTGTTTAGACTTTAAGAAGTATTTAAAGTGTCATTCGAGGACGAATGTTCCCAAGTGGGGGATATTGTAACACCCCGGAAACTAGTGAGTTGAACTAGTGTGTTGTGGAGCCTTGTAGTGGCGTTTTGGAGTGTTATGTGAGGGTTAAAACTCATAGAAATGACTCCCATACTTAGAATGGCATGTTTAGGGGTTAATCGTCTGGGTATGACTCCCCAAGGACCACCCAAGGGGTCCTTGAGGAGGACCCCAAAACAGTCCCCAAAACAGTCCAATTTTAGTGACCTACGGATGGCCATTCACGCCCCTTAGATCAACCTACGCACCGTAGGTCTTGGACGTGGGTCAAGCCATGCAGCAGGGCTGCAAATGAAGCCTCAGGTGCAAACCACCGAGGCCATTCACGTCCAGTAGCTCCACCTACGGTCCGTAGGTGGAGGGGTGTAGGTTCTGGTTTTTAGTTATAAGTGATGAGTTAAGCGTTAATTTATTAATTTTTTTAGGGGTTAGGAGGGGCGATTAGTTAGTTAATTAACCTCTTATAAATAGTTAATAGACCCTAAACTAATCACTTTTACTCATTCATCTAAAGAACCCACTTCCTCTCAATTATTTCTCTCTCTAGAAGAAGAAGAGAAAAGGGCAGAACCTAGGTCGAGTTTCTCCATTGATTCAGGCTTTATTGAGGGCTTTGATTGAAGGTATGCGAATCTTATTCATCTATGTGTTCTTCTACCCATAGAGTTCCCCTAGTTTCCCACCCAATTTTGAAGAAAACCCTAATCTAGGCTAGGGTTTCTTTCAAAGTGTGGGTAGTGATTGAATATGATTCCAAATGGTTAGATAGCATTCAATTATGATTTATTTAGTTTTGTTTAGTGATATTATTATGTTTTAATGTGATTTATATGGTGAACCCTAATCTAAATTAATGAATGTAATGTTTGTAGGTTTATGCCATTATAGGTGAAATTGAAGGTTCATGCGTAATCTTCCTAAATCAATGTTATGTGTAGTGATTGATCAAAGATAGGATCATATAATAATGAATTGAATTAGACTCTATTGGGTATGATTGATCTTGACTTGTAAAGTTAGAATTGAACCTTTACGATCAATTATGGTTAGAATCACCTAGTAATGATGAATATGATTAAGATTACCGTATGAATGTGATGATAAGAAGTAAATATTGAATGTAAGGCTTGTAGTAATGAATCTTGATCACTAGGGTTTGAAGTAAATCCAATATGATGATCTATGAAGGTTATGCTTTGAGAGTCAAATCTACATATGAATCCAAGGCTAATGAATAGTATTGAGTTGAGAGACCTTTATCTACCTAGATCACCTATTGAATCATAGATTGTAGGAAGTGATAGAATCACTTAGGTCATAATGTTTCCCTTGTTTGAACGTAATATTCTACACATAATACTAAGTATGAAGATGATATTACATGAACGGTTCTCTCACATAGAATGATTCTAGGTTGAAAGGTTTGCTTACCTAAAATGAATCTAAGTCTTAGGACTATCAAATATGATGAGGCTTGTGGTGATTCCCCTAAATGACCTTTACATGATAGGAATATGGGGTGAGTTCCTTTATTCCCAATTAGTTAGTTATGGGGAGTGTGAGGTGGTTACCCTTCATATATGTGTGACTCCCAAGGCACGGGGTGATTGCCCATTAGCCTTTATGTTGATCATAGAGGAGATTACCTATGATCCTTATGAGTTGATGTGGAGACGAATACCTACATTACACATGAATATTGATATGGAGGCGAATACCCGTATCACCTTAATAATGATATGGAGGCGAATACCTATATCACCTTAAAATGGACATGGTGGAAAATACCTATGATTCATTAACTTGCATGACTTGTGGAGACTCCCATTGTCTTTATGATTTGTGAGTATGTGTAACAAGAGGTGATTACCCTTGTTTGTATGATTCCATGATATATGTGGCTTGAGGTGATTCCCTTTGTCTTTCATGATGAAGTAAACATTTGTGCCTTGAGGTGACTCCCCCTTGCATTTATGAGCATAAGTATGATTGGTTTGGCCAGTAGTTATAGATAACTCTACAATACATGCATGATTAAGAGGTGAATACCCTTGTTCTTATGATGTTAAGAGATGATAAATATGAATGGTGAACCTAAATGTCTAGCTTAGCATGGGTAGGATTATGGGGTCTTATTCATTCGTGGCACAAGTTTGCCATAAGATGACTCATGAGATGTTTCCTATTATATGATGTATGTTTAGATAGGATTGTGCTATAGTTGCGTTCCTTGACATGCTATGATTGACTAAGGTGATAGTTCCCTTGTCTTTATGAAATAAGCTAGTAATGAGACCAAAGTAGGGTAAATATGAATAGGATGACTTCAAGGTTATGCTTGGTGTGAAGGGTAGTATAAGATGTCTTTCATGCATTGCACAAGTGTGCTTTGGGGTTGCTTTGGAGTATGGTACCGTCATGGTAGAAAAGCTTAAAGACTTAGACCATGGATATACAGTATGATTAAGATGACCAAAAATGGATACTTAACTTGGGTGGTATTATGGGTTTCTATCCTTGCTTTGCACTTGTATGCTTTTGAGGTTATTTGAGAATGGTGCCATTAGGGTAAAGATGACCAAGGGTCACGTGTGCTTATATGAAGCCTATGATGTAGATTTGACTTATGACTATGATTTATCTCCTATGCTCATTAACTATGTCTTATGTTGACTTATGTTTATATGAAGCTTATGTTGGAGACCACGCTATGACCATTATCAATATATTATGACCATGTTATTATCTCTTATGCTTATGTCTTATGTTGACTAACCATTTGAGATGATCTTATGATGTTGTGCTAGCTTTCATACTTCGTACATTTTGTACTAATGCATATTGCCTACATTCTAACCAAATGTAGGGTCTTGGAGATTTGAGTTGCTTTGGAGGCTAGGTTTCAAGGATCTAGAAGAGTTGAATATCTTTGTGAGTCCTCATAGTTTCGAGAACAACATCCACTTTACCCTTATATCATTTCCTTTATGTTTTAGACTTTGTATGGGTTGTGTCCTAAAGACTATTATTCATGAGTATCATATAGATGGTTTAAGTGAAAGGTTTTAGCAAAGTCTTCCGCTTGTTGTTTTTAATGAAATATGACTTTGATTGTAAAAAGTATTAATTTCCCCGTAATTTATATTATCTTATGTTATGATTATGCTAAGGGCTTGTATGAGACCCCTTAGGGGTCGAGTATGCCAAGTCACGTCTAGGGGGTGCTCTCGGGGCATGACATACATAGACAAGATAATAGAAATTGAGAGAATTGAAAGATGATTTCACAATACAGAGTTTTATAAAACGAAGTGGAAGTCTAACAATGTCTCAAAGCCATCTAATACCTAAGAAATGCTTGGGACGTAACCCGTACATTAAGTTTAAAATTGAAATGTAAAGACCTAATGAAATAAAGGGTCGGTCCTCGAAACATGAGGACTCACCAATCTTTCAACTTCTACTAAATTATCACTAGCTTCAGAAATGCGGATCTGGAGCGTCGGACCCTACATTTTCATAAGAAATATCGGCAAGAGTATGCGTTAGTACAAAGTTTACCAAGTATGATAGCGACACATGAAGTATAAAAATCGTGATAAAAGGGGCATTTTTGTACCATGCATTGACCAAGCTAAAACATGGGATAAAAGTGTTAGAAAACACAACTTATAAAACATGATCAATTCAAGTAGACATCATCTTAAATCACATGTGAGATACTACTTGAAGTAACCTTGATTGATTAGTATGGGAGATTCACCTTTAACTGACATGTAAGACCATTTGAGCTATCAATATGGAGTATGATGTTTACCCTACACCAAGAAGAGGTGTTCTCACTTGCCAAGGTGAGAATCATGAACTTTTCTAGCTTACGTGGATTCATTAGCTAATGTCTATCTAGACCACCTATGGTGGTACATAATTTATGGGACATGGGTAATCGTCACTTGTCCAGTCGGTGCTAAGCGTAACTCTCATGGAACATTAATTAGTCTTATTCTTCTTTTCTTTAAAGGACTTGGGTAATCGCCTCTTGTCCTTATATCATATGACATGGGTAATCGCCTCTTGTCTTTTATTAGAGGACATGAATAATCGCTGCTTGTCTCATTCTTAGAATAGCTCCTTAACTTTTGATTCGAGTTTAATTGAGAAAACCCTTTCAACCAGAAGAATCCTTTATGTGAGAAAGTCCTTTCACAATCATGCTTTCATGTGTATATGAGAAATCCTTTCACAACACAACAACAAAAACATTGATACTTTACTCTCAAAGCATCCTTAAAATATTTACATCAATTTCATAAGAACATATATAATTTCATAAACTCATCTTTCATAGTTCAAAATCCACATTTATATATATGATCATAGCTTGGAAAGCATGGGGTATGCATGGGTTCACGGGGATTCGTCTTAAAATCATGGAATATAAATCAAATCATGCATAATAGTTCACAAAATAAATAAATAAATCAATATTGAAAGGAACCCATGACATGGAAGAAAACCCTAACTCAATTGGGGATTTCTAACTCTGTAAATTGGAGAATTTAGGAACTCCATGGAGGAAAGATCTCCATGGATGAAGACTATCATACCTTAATGCCAAAAGCTTGATTTCAATGGTGGTAACGGAGATTTGACTTGAATGCCCTAAATTTCTTTTTTAAAATCTAGAGAGAGAAATACTGAGAGGATAACTTGTTCTTCTTTTGAGAATTTGAGAGAATGAATTAATTTGGAAAATTTTTGGGGTTAAAACGTTTATATAGGGCTTCCATGTAAGGGTAAAATGATATAGTATTAGGGTAGAATAATTAGGAAAAGACCTAAAAGCCCCTCTTAAAATAACTACAGACCTCACCAATGACATAACCTACGGTCCGTCGATCAATTAACCGACCGTCTTAGTTGGTCGTCGATGAGTTCATAGACCCTCACTTTTGGGCTCCCAACGACGACCCTAAGTACAATTCATGGGTCCACCTACGGACCGTAGATGCCTAGTCGTGGTTATCCACTTTTGACTCTAAAATTCCACTAAGTCAGGGGCTGACCTACGAAGCCTACCTACGATGCATACATTGGACGACAGACCATCTTGGTGAACCGTTGAAAAAGTACTGGAAGTTGACATTTTTGGAAAACTTTGGACTACTATCCACGACGTGACCTACAGTCTGTGTGTCAGTCAACGGGTTGTGGGTGGCTCTGTCTGGACTGGCACTAGATCCTGCAACATATGAAATTTCTACCCTTTTCGATGAGGTGTTACAACACTTATGTTGCACTGTACCATCTTGCAATAGACTTACACCTTCTTTAAGGGCTTCCAAACAGTGCCCTTTCTCTTTTTGGGAAAGGCCTTTGCATAGGCCATATAAAATTCCCTTGCCCAAGCTGGGACATAAGGGGGTTGAGGTCTTGTGAACCTCTCAAACTCGTGGAACTTGATAGTGTCCCAAATGGTTGGGTAATCACTTAACACCCCATTAGTTGAGATTCGCCTCTCCTCAAGGACAATCCATTCTTCTACCGCTTTGAGCCTATTAATTCCCCTTGGATCAATAATTGGGAGAACTCATAAAACACTCACATTAGAGACAGGGTTTGGCGCCAACTTTGACCTATGTTCATTCTTTTCTTAGCAATCCTCTTGTTTGTCTGCTCACCCATTTGTGTAGAAGTGTGCAGAGCGACTTGTATTTAGGGATCCTCGTAGGTCTCGTTGATAGTATTTCGTCTACTTCTTTTCAAAGAGAGAATAGTAGGATTCTCTCTCTCGGACTCAAAGTTAGAGGTCACAACTATTTTTTCTTTTGTTTTGGCCATTTCCTGCAAGGCACATGTTTCAATACACATCAGGTGAAGGCTAATTGAAACAAGTTCAAATATAAACACAACTCAAAACAAGTTCTGAGGCTTGCCGACTAGGAAGACGATTCACCTAACAGGTTAGGTGAGCTTAGGAGAGCACGCCAAAGTTGAAAGATCACAGTTCAAATTCACTCAAGCATTAATGGCAGAGTCATCTCCAACTCAGTGATTGGTCGAGTTGGTTTTGATGGGCAGACAAGCTCGATGAAAGTGACAATATTCATCTAAATAGGACAAGCACAAAGGGTGATGTCTACTCCAACTTGGCGATTCACTGAGTTGGTTTCAGCGAGCTAAGACAAGCTCACTGAATTAGATAGTACCCTGGTCACAAATTCAAACATAAAAGGTGATTTAAGAATTACTAAACGATTTGCCTAATCACTTTGGCGAGCTAAGACAAGCTTGGTAAACATGCAAGTTCAGTGAAATGCCTATTTTTCATGAACATAACCCTGACATGCAACAGTTCACATTACCATATCAGGTTTACAATCTACCACATGTTATTCTACCCATGGGTACTCTGACTTCCCCCAAATTTCTCAAAGAATTGCCCAAATTGATTATTTTCCCTTAAGAAAGTTGCCACTCTATCTGTTATTGGGAAAATACAAGTCTTTGAAGCAATACCGAGCTAATCAAGCTTCACCCATTTCATTATCAATCAAGACCCATCCTTTATGACAACCCGATTTCAACATTCAACCCTTACAATCAAGTTTCACATTATCAAGCACAATATCAACTTTCCTAACTCATGGGAATAGTTCAATCATCAACATTTAGCAAAACCCAATCAAACCAGACTACACAACAACAATACTCCACAAAACCCATATAGAAAAAATCAAGATTAAGCAAAAATATCACTAAAGGCCTCAAAAACCAACCTCATAGATGGTTACTATACAAAATTATGGGAGACGGGCCTATGATATAGAATCATGTAGCACAATGCACTCTAAGTAAATCCACACAAAAGAGGTCACACAAGCAAAGAAACAAGGGTATGTAGAGTTTGGGAAGTGAAAGAGCTCACAAAGATGAAAGATTGCTTTTCAAAACTTAAAAATACTATGTGAATTTATATTTTAGGCACACTCAGCGATCTGCGACAAACATCGCCGAATACATTCAACGAATAACTAAAAGAGAATAACCTCATCGATGATGCTTGAACAACAATCAAACATGATGGTCAATTCAGTAAACCCAATGTATATAAACTTGTGTAACTTGGCAAATCGTCGATTCGGTCCTTGATCGCGAATGTGACAACACAATTTTTCAAAACTCTTGGTTCAAAGGGCCAACATAAAGATGTCCACCTAACCATTTCAGTGCATAACTGACTAGGTACTTGCATCAACTTGTGCATTTTTTTCAACTTTTTAACTTCAATTCAAGTTGCACTCACACACCCATTATTGAAAACAATCAAATAGACTTGGGTTTCTTCCCAAGAAGTTCCTTATTTAACGTCGCGGAGCAACACATCTCTTACTCATCAACAATCTTTTTTAGGATTCAAGATGGTATCACTAGGCAACATTCTCTTTTTCCATGGATTAATATAGGTAGAGATCTGACGCATTGAGTTTCCAGCTGCTTGATTGATACAGAATGAGAAGTAAATGTTGAGTCGAAGTAGAGAAATCATTTTTCAAATCTTTCAGCACTTTGTCTGACCCTTCAACTTTGTTGAAGATCTTCTTTAGCATATCTTTGGTTTGATTCCCATCAAGTCTAGGTAGTTTCTTTGTATTTGATGGATTATGAGGTGATGAATGGTATATTTGCACTTATTTAAGGTTTATTTAACTCAATAATTAGTGTCCTCAATGCCTAATTTTGTCCTTTTATAATAGAATATAGATGATTTGCAGCTATGAAGGCAATTGGATAGCACAACTGAGGTTCAAACACCTGAAGCCTAGAGCATCACAAGGCAAGCTGAGGAGCGAAGGGCTAGTCACGATCAAGTTCGACGAGCTGAATTAATGTCACCGAGACAATTACAAAGTAGATTTTGGGAAAATTTTTAAGAAAGTATAAATGGCCCAAAGGATATAATTTTTAAAGAGAAGTTTTTGATTTTCAGAGTTGATCAGAAAGTGAGTAGAGAGAGTCTATGAACACTTTACCTTTGAAGAACACATTTCTAGCATTTTGGGGTTCTACAATTTGAAGCTTGAATTTGATAAATTGAAGTGAAATCCAAAGTGGGTTTACTCTTTAATGCTTGATTTCAAGTTACACATGGCTACTTTCATGGAAGGTATCATTTCTTTATTTTTTTTGATGGGTGGCTAAAACTCCAAGATCTAGGGGTGCCCAAATAGGGTTGGGTGTTGATTTAATGTAGTGGGTATTTTGCTATACTCTGTTTTTGTTGTTATTCATGCCTGGATTTTTTCTAATTACCATGAGGTTAACTTAAGTGTTATGATTGCAAACTTAATTCCTACTTTTGATCTTCGGTTGATGCTCAAGAGAGATTAATTGGAGTGGGTAATTAGTTCAATACTAGTAATTTAGATTTGATGTCCGTAGCTTGCTTGAAAGAGAGGTTATGGGTTGGATCTGTTTACCTTTTAAAGAAAGAGAATAGAGTAAGGTATTGGATTGTTTGGGATTGGCATTTCGATGAGACCGAAAGGAGATTTTACGCATAGATGCTTTGAGATCGAAAGATGATTAGCGTCATTGAAGATGCCGTAGCTTATTCATGAATGATCATCAATATAGAGCACTATAATTACCCCTATATGAGATAGATTTCCAATCTCCGCACCCCTAGATTGCTTGATAATGATAACTCTTGATTTCATTTAAATTTTAGTTTGATTACGATAATTAATAACCAAAACTTTATATGAAGTTGGTGGTATCATCCACCCAATTGTCCTAACTATTACAAATGATCTAAGTTAAAGTCCAAATTTCTTGATAAGAATTCTCCATGATATATCATTCCTTGAGGGATTTGACCCTGGATCTTTGCTGGGTTTTTTACTGACTACGATCAACTCACTCTTTTAATTGGTTTTGGAGGGTGATTTGAGCATTATCAAAAATGGTGCCACTTTCGGGGAGTGGTGGTTGAGAATTCTAATTGAGAAATTAGATTTTAATTTGGTTTACTTGTGGTAGATTTGTTGTTTGGTGCTGTTGTTGGCTGATTTTTAGGTTGACAAATGAGTGACCGTGGGAGTGACAATGACAATCAGTATGGTCAAAATGAAAACATGGGTGATTTAAATGGCATGCCCATTAATGTCATTCAAACCATGAAAGCAATCCAGATACCTCGTAGGACGGTGTTTCACATCACTAGAACTATGATACAATTGCTCCAAATGAAAGGAATTTTTGGGGGTCTAGGTCATGAGGATCCCCATGAGCACCTTAGGAATTTAAAGGAGGTGTGTGGACCCTTTGTTTTCAAGAATATCTCCTAAGAATCTGTAAGGTTGAGGTTATTCATGTTCTCTATAATGGGAGATGCCACAAGATGGTTGGCGAAGTTTCTAAATGATTCTTTTACGTAGTGGGATGAGCTAACTAAGGTATTCATAGAAAAAAAATTTCCACCCTTGAAGATGGTTAAGATTCATCTCAAATCCAAAATTTCAAGCGTATTGGAGGTGAACCTTTGCATGAGACATGGCTGAGGTTCAAGAATTTACTCTTGCAATGTCCAACACATGGCGTTCCGGACAATTCACTATAGCAATACTTTTATTGCAACCTTGATTCAATCAATAAAGGTGTGGCTGACCAATTAGCCATGGTGGATTAATAATACAACCGTATGAGGTAGCTGCTTTATTGCTAGATCATATGACTAAGGTCAACTGAGCATGGCATACTAGAGAGGACCAAATTCCTACTCTACAAGTGGGTCTAAGCAAAGAATAGGTCTAGAAGGACCATAAACGAGATGAGAACATGTCCAAAATGATGATTCAAATCGATTTGTTGTTTAAACATGTCATGGGAGGTGGAACAAAGTCGGTAAATTTGGTTGGAACCAATAGTGGGTAGTGCCCAGATATTGCCAAATTTGAGGCATTATAAAATGAAAAAGTTTAATGCTTGGGAAATTAAGTGGGGGTTTCTCACAGAAGTTATCATGACAAGGTGGAAACCAAGGTTGGAACAAGGATACAGATTGTGGTTGGAAAGACTGACGGGGTATAAATTGGAGATATAGGGAGATGGACAAAGATATCTATGTGCCTCCCCATGATCATGCACGCCCAAAAGAACCAACTGGTCTAGAAGAAAGTCGGACGAAAGACATGCTTGTAAGGATCTACAACAAGGTTGAAGGTTCTAATAAGGTATTGAAGGATTTGAAAAATGACTTCTCCACTATATATCAGACGGTGACTTCACACTAAGTTTCTATCAAACTGGAGATCCAATACAAAAGCAAACTTTGCCTAGTGACACCATCCCGAACCCCAAAAATAATTGTTGAGTTTGAGCAATATGTGGTGCCATGGCGTTAAATAAGTGACTTCTTGGAAGGCAACCCAAGTCTTTATTTTTGTTTTTACAGCTTTCAAATAATATGCATTATGAGTGCAAGTTGAGAAAAGGTTGGAATATTGAAAAGGGAAGCACATACGACGCAAAACCCAAACGACGATCCGCTGAAGGCATAATACAAACTGATCTTTTTCCGCTTTTTAAGCTGGAATAGATGAAAAATTATACTATCAAGATCGGCAATCAGAATTCCAAAGGGAGATTCGCAGAAGTGCACTTGCGGACTCCATCGAGCCCACTAAATCAACTTTCATGTTTTGTGTTTGTTCACACATGTTCGGCGAGTTAAATCCAATTAGTGATTCGTTGAACACATACAAAGATTTTAGTCGAGATCACCGAACGGGCCTGATATAAAAAGGCCAAGGGTTTTTTCAAATTCAAAAATCAAAACCTTTGAAATTTGAGAGCCTTTCTAGTTCCTTTCTCTTGCTTCATACATTTTGAGTGTTTATGAGTCTTGTGTGAGTGTCTTCAAAATGCTACGATTGCATTTTCTTGGAGTTCATGTCAACCTAACCCTGATCCCTTAGTTTTTTGATTGAATTTTGGCATTAAGGTTTGTTTTTTGACTTCTTGTTGTTCATTTTGAGTTTAGAATGCATATAGGGTGTAGGCTTGATCCCTTTAACTTAGATTGGGTGCCTGATATCAATGGGTAGCATTGTATTGTTGCAATTGAACGGTGCTAGTGTGATTTTAATTGTGAATGCCTGTAAAAATAGTGAATATTGATAATCTTCCTGGGTCAATGCCTAATTAAATGTGAGTGAAGTCTAAGTAGCTCTGTGTTGACCCACTTGCATGATTTTTCCCAATGATAGACAGGGTGACTACTTTTTAAGGGAAAATAATCAATTAGTGCAATTCTTAGTGATAGACGGTGAAAATCTGAGTACCAATGGGTAGAAAAGCATATAGGTGAATTATATTATTGGGGGAAACTAGTATTTATTGTGTGTGTTGGTTTATCTGTGAAAATTAGGCACTGGAATGAAATTTCATGTTTAGCGGGCTTGTCTTAGCTCACCAAGAAAGTTAGGAATATCACCGAGTAAGACTTAACTCACATTTTTAGCACATGCATGGCCTTGGGTACTGTCCCATTCGGCAGGCTTGTTTTAGACTTTCGAACCCATTTGGTGAAATGTAAAATGGGAGAAGATATCACCCTTGATGTCTGTGTCCTTCCTTTATGCACTGTCAGTTTCAGTGGACTTGTCTTAGCCCACTGAAACCAACTCAGTGAATCGCCGAGTTGGCATTGACTTCACCTTGTATGCCCGAACACTGAGTAAAATCCTATTGTCCAATTCGGCGAGCTCACCAAAGTTCGCCGATACTGTTTGGGTAATCGCATTCCCGTTAGGTGAACCTCATGAGTATTTTTGAACTGTGATTTGTTATGCATTCAATTTCAACTAACCTTTACAAACCCATTGTTTGAATGTGTGCTTTGCAAGTAATGGCAAGAATAAAGGGAAAACATATGGTTTCATGTAACACAGAGTCGGATTTAGAGTCCTCTTCTCCTCCTCCTCCTTCTCCATTAAAGAGACATTGAGGCCTTTCAATAAATGAGGAGTCGGATGTAGAGTCCTCTTCTCCTCCTTCTCATCTATTAAAGAGACATTGAGGCCTTTCAATAAATGAGCCTTCAGAGGCTCCCCGTCGTCAACAAAATGTCCCTCCACAATCATCTACCCAAGAAAGGGTATAGCCGAGACATGGGGTAGTTAGAAAGAGGATGAACATCCCATCCAAGTTGGTGCAACCTTCATCTACACAGGCATCGACTTCCAGTATCTTTTTGGTTATCGCTTCAAGAGCCCTAAATAAGCTCAAATCTACTGGAGAGTGAACCATACTTGAGAGGAGACAACTCTCCATAGTTGGAGTCGTGATTAACTAGCCAACCATCTGGAATACGATATAGTTTCAATAGTTCGAAGGATTCACCAAAACCAAGAATCCTTGCATCCCTTCTTGGGTGAGGGAGTTCTAAAAAGCATATGCTCAAGGCCTTCCCAGGAGATGAAATGTCACAGTCAAGAAACCACTCGAAGAAGTGGATGTAAGAGAAAAGAAGGTTCAATATGATATAGAGGTCATTAGTACCGCAGTAAAGACGTTGGAATTCAAATCCAATTTATATTTACTACGAATTCTCCACGATTTGGATTCCCTGAAGGGTTGGCTGGCGCCTTTGATCTCTAACACTTTCCCCTCCTAGATGGTTGATGGTGCCAAGATCGAGAATAAGGATTTGAATTTTGTTGCTAGATATTGGTTTGGATTCATCAATATCAACTTGATGTCATCTCTGAATAAATCCATCTTTCACCACGACAAGGCGGTATTGGTAGGTACTATCATCGATCGAGAGCACATATATGTTGTTGCGATTATTATTGATGAGATGTTGATGAGAGCGAGGCACGAGCAAACATCACTCCCATTTTCAGTTCTGATAACACAGTTACGTGAGAGGGCAGAAGTCCCTTTTATGGATTCTACAGATGTGAGGTTCACACTGGCCTAATCCAGTGACTTTCAAAGGATCGAGGCAGAGTGTTTACAAGATAATACAGCTCTGAGGAAGCTGCCACCACTAGAGTGTACACTTGTGGTCGACTCTGCTACTTTGGCATCTGAGACTAGTATATCTTCCCCTTCTGTGGAGTAGGCAAGTATTTCCACACCTTTCTTTGTTGCTGGCCCTTCTGTTTCTACACTTATGTATGTTATTTCTACTACTTAAACTATTGTGAGGCCTCCTCCCTCTCCTGTTACCCATCCCCCCTTGACCCAGACATTAATCTATGAGAAAGGTAGCCTTGCCCGATCAGCAGATGTTAGAACTGCTCAGGTTGAGAAGAATTTAACCAAGCTCATTGACCAGGCCATTCAAAAGGCTTTGTCTTCTTTGATAGAGCGGGTGGTCAAGTGTGAGAGAAATATAGAGAGCCACACATTGAGGTTAGATGATCTGACTGCTTGGATAGAGGCTCAGAAGAAGGCCGAGGGTAATTCCAGGGCACTAGACTCCTTGAGGGTTGAGGTTGCTACTTTCAGGGTGGAGGTGGTATAGTTAAAGTTGATGAGCATCTCCATGCTTTAGGGCGAGGTTCCCTTTCAAGATGCACCTGAGATGGTGAGTGTTGTGCCTTCCCCTAGTGTGTTCGAGGTTGTTGTAGATGTTAAGACTATTGTTGAGAATGATAGTGAGAGGGCCGAGGAGATTGATGAGGAGGAGTTGTGAGCTAAAGAGAACGAGATTGCTGAGACACTGACCAAGCTGCATGAAACCGAAGAGGTCATCCTTTAAGCTGCCATTGAGAGATATCTTCGAGAGACTTCAGAGGTTGGTTCTAGTGTAGTCACTCCAGACTCTACCATACTTCCTACTGCTAAGATAGGCACTAATACCCCACTGAGACCTTCCATGCCGCCTCCAGTGATCCTATTGTCGGGCATCGTTGCTTGTCTTGAGGCTTCACCACCCGAGACTCTAGATCAGAGTGCTCCACAAATATAGCCTTTTAGGGGGACCCTTTCTCTCAACCTCCTAATACTTTTACTATTTTGCATTGAGGTACTGCATTCTATTTTTGGTGGGGTGAGGGCCTTCATGACAATATTCCCCTTTTAGTTGTATTTTGTTATTTCATATTTTGAAAAATTGTAGTTTAATGTTTTTTATATTAGAATTCTCTTTTAGGTAAATATGTATCTCTTTACTTCTATTTCGTTCTTCCTTGATGTTGTAACCCCACAATGAGTTCAAATCATGAAATACTTGAAGTTTTCATTGATTTTGAGGATCGATTGTGTTTAATATCGATGTCTTGAATAGTACTCATGATAAATATAATTCATTATGTTGGTTGCGAGAATGAAATCTATGTGGTTACACCTTTTGAGCGATCTCTTTGAATCTTATTTTTGCTAGCTACGTTTTGATGTGAACTTTGCAATAAACATAGCACGTATTCTTGTGATCTTTTGAGGATGTGCTAAATGAGTGTATTTAGAAGTGCCATATTTGTTGAGGTTTTACTTGAAAGCATGCATGTAGAGTCCTAGAATCTTGTTAGTCCAATTGTGTGAATATTGGTGAATGTGAGACACGATCTTGGGGAAAAATTCAATGAGGGAACTAAATTGTCCATAAAGCCTTTGTGACTACCTTGTGAGGGTGTTAATCCATGTTGGCACTACTTAAGCCTAACTAATTTGCTGATAACCAAAAGAAGCCTCTTGAACCAAAATTATCCCTTCCTTCTCACCAAAGATCCTTTTTGAAGCATTGTGATGTTTGAATAGCTAACTTATGCCAAAAGCCTAAGTTGGGGTGTGGAAAGGAAGGAAGAATGAAAGCTAAGTGAAGGGGAAAGAAAGAAGAAATGATACTCAACTTTGAAAGTGTTACCAAAAATAAGGAACCCCTCCTTATAAACAAAAAGCTGGGCTCATTATGAGGAAAATGCCTTGGAAAAATGAGAATAAAAAATGGAAGTGAATGAATAAAAGGGGATTCCAAATAAATTGAGTGGAAAGTCAAAGTTTGAGTTCTCAAAATGGGAAAAAGAAGGAAAAGAACTTGAGAAGAGGTAATGATGATTGCAACAATGTTTTGCAAAGGGTATAAGTCACTAATCCAAATTGGCCATGCCTTAATCCTTAGTCCCATTACAAGTCTAAAAGACCCTTGAGATCTTGCATAAACTAGGTTGTCTGATGATTG
Organism: Solanum stenotomum; assembly: GCF_019186545.1. NCBI lineage: Eukaryota > Viridiplantae > Streptophyta > Magnoliopsida > Solanales > Solanaceae > Solanum > Solanum stenotomum. Next base: position 14,127,419 of record NC_064287.1, read on the forward strand.
GAAAATATGGGCAAACCTATTGGACAAAGCTTACATGTGTTTCTCTTTTGAGAGAGTGTGAGTTGCATTAATTTCTATTACTTTTGTTGATTTGCTTCATGAGAGCATGTAATTGTTTTTTATGTGAGGGAACTTTAATGCGTTTGTTTAAGCATGTTCTTGCATTAGACAAGAAGCTAAAGTGAGCTTGAGCTTGCGTGGAGACTAGCTAGTCATCATTTGAAGCTTTTTGATCATGATTTAGGGTAACATGCTATTGAGAGTAATCTTGCTATGGTGCTTGCATGCTAGGTCTCATTGAGTACTATTGTACACAACCTTATTAAGCTAATTGTGTTCTTGATTTACTTGAGGACAAACAAAAGTTTAAATTGGGGGTGTTGATAAGTGGTAGATTTGCACTCATTTAAGGTCCATTTAGTTCAATATTTAGTGTCCTCAATGCCTAATTTTATCCTTTTCTTATAGAATACTAATGATTTGCAGTTGTGAAAGAAATTGGACAAGGCAATGACTGATGTTTGAAAGAAGACCAAAAATATAAAAATAAGTGCAAAGTGAACATTGTTGATTGCCTAAAATGAAGGGCGAATTGCTGTCTGAGCACGACCTTACCCAAAGTGACAATGCATAGTACTTGTGTCTATCAAAGAAGGTCGACAGACTCCCGTTGAAAATGTGAGTTGCCGAACGAGAACGATGGTCCTGATGCACATCACCCAAAGCGACAATGTGCAAGCAAATATTTAATGCTCGAACGGCGAACCAAGATGGTATTCTGTGATTTGTTGAATGTGAAAAGATGACTCAATCGAGTTCACCAACTGAGATTCAAACAGTAGAAGCCTAGAGCATCACAAGGCAAGCTAAGGAGTGAAGGGCGAGTCAACGATCAGGTTTGGCGAGCCCAACTAATGTCACCGAGTCAGTTAATAAGTGGATTTTGGGCCATATTTTGGAAAAGTATAAATAGCCCAAATGATATAGTTTTTAAAAAGAAGTTTTTGATTTAGAGAGTCGATCAGAAAGTGAGTAGAGAGAGTCTAAGAACACTTTACCTTTGGTGAACACATTTCTAGCATTTTAAGCTTTTACAATTTGAAGCTTGAATTTGATAAATTGAAGTTAAATCCAAAGTGGGTTTACTGTAAAATGCTTGATTTCAAGTTACACATGGCTGCTTTCATGGAAGGTATAATTTCTTTATTTTTTGTGATAGGTGGCTATAACCCCAAGATCTAAGGAGTGCTCAAATGGGATTAGGTGTGATTTAATGTAGTGGGTATTGTGTTATTCTCTGTTTTGTTGTTGTTATGCATGAATTTGGTTTAATTACCATGAGTTTAACTTAAGGGTTAAGTTTGTAAACTTAATCTCTACTTCCAATCTCTGGTTGATACTCGAGAGGTATTAATTGGAGTGGGTCATTAGTTCAATAATAGCAATTTAGGTTTGTTGTATGTAGCTTGCTTAAAAGACAGGTTATGGTTCACATCTGGTTGCCCTTTTTTGTAAAAGAGAATAGAGTGATATATTGGGTTGTTTAGGATTGGCATTTGGATGAGGTCGAAAGGAGATTCTATGCATAGATGATTAGAATCATTGAAGATGACTTAGCCTAATCATGAATGTTCATCAATATAGAGCAGCACAACTACTCCTATATGAGATCGATTTTCAATCCCCACACCCCTAGACTGATTATTAACTCTTGATTTTGTTTAAATTTTAATTTAATTGCGATAATTGATAACCAAAGCTTTATAATATGTTTTTTTGTACCATCCACCCAATTGTCCTTACTATTACAAATGAGCTATGTTAAAGTCCAATATTATTGATAAAGAATTATCCACGATATACCATTCCCCGTGGGGGTCGACCCCGACTATTCGTTGAGTTTTTTACTGCCTATGATCACTTACTCTTAATTGGTTTTGGAGGGTGATTTGAGTATTATCATGAGGTGGGACATATCTATCCTTTCCAGCTTCCATATCTCTCCAATTGCCACCTCAATCTCTCATACCATTGTCTCGATCCTTCTTCCAACCTTGGTTCCCACTCGGTCTTGGGTAGTTAGGATGACAACCCCCCAATTGATTTCCCATGTAATTTACCTCTTTGTTGTACAATGCAACAAACTTGGAATCTTCTGCGCATTGCCACTGTTTGTTGCAACTGCATTTACCATTTTCAATTTACCTCTCATGACATGTTTCGACAACAAGTCAAGTTGGGTCATCATTTTAGCCATGTTTTAATCGTGCTCATGATCCTTTTCCATTCGTTTCTTGCCCATTCCCTTTTGTTAAGAAGATACCTGATCTTCTCTAGTATGCCATACTCGGTTCACTTTTGTCATAACATCTAGCAATAATGTTGCCATATCGGACGGTTGTCGCATTAGCCCACCTTGAAAAAGTTGGCTGGCCAAGCCTTTGTTGAGTGAATCAAGGCTGCAATAAAATTATTACAATAACAAATTATCTGGAACACCATGTGTTGGACATTGTAGTAAAAAATTTGGTACCATAATCATGTCTCGTGAAAAGGTTCACCTCCCACTCATTTAAAGTTCTAGATGATGTCCCTAAGTTTGACATTTTCTGAGGAAGGAAAGAATCCCTCTAAGATGGCTTCAGTTAGGTCCTCCCAAGAAGTGATAGAATCATTTGGCAACTCAGCCAACCATCTTGTGGCTTCTGCCATTAAGAACAATGGAAATAATCTCTACCGAATAGACTCTTGTGAGATTTTCTTGTTGACGAAGAACCCATAAGTATCTACAAAGTTTCGAAGGTGTTCATGAGGATCCTCATGAGCAAAACCCCCGAAAATTCCTCTCATTTGGAGCATTTGTAGCATTGTTCTGGTTATATGATACATTGCTCTCCCTATGGTAGGAGGTAACCGGATAACTTTAATATTCTCAATGACATCATGTGCATATCATTTCAGTCACCCATTTGAATATTTTTCCCATAATGACTAGCGTCATCACTACCATTATCACTCAAGTTTGTACCTGCAAAGAGGTAACACAACAATACCAAGAACCAATCTACTACAACTCAATAAGTTCACAAACTAACTTCACTAATTGAATTCTTAACTACCATTCCCCGGCAGTGGTGCCATTTTTTATAATGCTCAAATTACCATAAAAATAATTAGAAGAGTAAGCGGTCGTTGTCAATAAAAATACCCAATAAAGAGTTAGGGTCGAATCCCACAAGGAATAGTTTACTGATAAAAATTCAACTAGGAAATTAAGAATGCAGACCTATTCATTGTAGCATGTTAAGACAAGTTGGTGGTGATTCCACCAAATTAATAAATTAGCATGAAGTATCAAGTGTCACAATTAAACTAAATTTTAGAAATTTAAGCAAGTAATCTAGGAGTGCGGGGATAGGAATCGATGTCACAAAGGAGTAGTTGTGTTGCTCAATAGTACTAAACAATTATGGATAGGTTGGGTCATCTTTAATGACACTTATATTATTTTTATCTCATAGCACCATGTCATAAAATCTCCTTTCCGTCTCATCTATGAGAATAAAAAATCAACCCATTACCTTATGGAATCTCTCTTTCTAGTAGATTTTGGCTAATAGATCTGAACTATATTCTCTCTTTCGAGAAACCATAGAAATCAAACCCAAATTGCATGCATTAAAATAAGTACCCACTCCAATTAATCTCTTACGAACATCAATTGGAGATCGAGAATAGGATTACGTTTGCAAACTTAACCCATGAATTAACCCCATTCTAATTAGCCTAAATCCATGAATGTACAACAATAAAATAGAGCAAGAAAAAATATCCACTATATTAAATCAACACCCAATCCCTTAATTGCACCTCTAAAATTGGGGTTTTAGCCACACATCATAAAATGTAAAGAAATTATACTTATCATGATAGCAGCCATGGATGTGATGAAATTAAGTAATTCTAATCAACACCCACTTTGATTTCAACTTTAAGATTTCAATTTTAAGAGTGAAATTTAAAACCCCAAAACTAAAGATGTTTTTCACAAGGTAAGAACTCTCATACAAAACACTCAATGACAAAAACTACAAAAAATCTGTAATTCCTTAAAATTATCTTCCAAAAACTTTCTAATTTTCCCTCCTTTGAGCTATTTATAGTTTCCCAAAATTCACTGTGTGACCAACTATGCAACATTAGTTAGGCTTGCAAAACAAGATCAGTGGATCACCATTTGTTCCTTAGCTCACCTTTCTTTTGCTTCAGGCTTCAAGTGTTTGAACTTCAGTTGGTGAACTCGATCGAGTTTTCCTTTCACATTGGGCAGATCGTTGATTACCACCTTTATTTGTCTTTTAAACCTTCATTTTTCATCAAAGTACTGTCACCTTCGGCGATGGTCATCTTTTTTGCCCTTCAAATTCAACGAGTCATCATTTCACTTTTTAGACCGCGTATTGGCCTTGATATTCTTCAATTGTGAGTACTATTACTTTGGGCAAGGTCAGGCAACTTGGGTGGTCCGCCTTTTTGTTAGGAGACTACCTGTGTGGAGTTTATACTTCTTTCAATGTTTCTAAACTTTCTTTTATATATTAATCCTTGCTTTGTCCTTTAGCCTTCATAGCTGCAAATCATTAAAATATCATCAAAATAGGACATAATTAGGTATTAAGGATACCAATTGTTGAACTAAAAAAGCCTCAAATGAGTGTAAATCTACTACTTACCAGAAGACCCCTCACCTTTTCTTGATCTTCCCTAACCAAATCCACACCCAACGGTTTCACATCTCCAGCCTTAGACAAACAAATAGGAGATCTGCGTCACCTCTCATAGAGTGTCTCAAATTGTACCACATCAATGCTAGAGTTATAACTATTATTATAAGAGAACACACATAAGGGTAAGAAATGATCCCAACACCCCCAAAATCAATTACGTATGCTCTCAACATACCTTTCATTACCTCAATAGTCCTTTCTGACTAACTGTCAGTCTGATGATGTAAAGTTGTACTGAAAGTGAGTTGAGTTCCCAATGCCTCATGCAACTTACGAAGAGCTTTGAAGTAAACTTAATCTCGTGGTTTGTAATGAGAGAAAGGGGCACCCGTGCAATCTTACTATAACTTGACATAAATATTTGTCAACTACTAACAATTGTAATTCACCCTAACTTGAATGAAAATGGTTGATCTAGTCAACATGTCTACAATAACCCCAATCAAATCATATTTTCCCAAAGTCTTGGGTAGTCCCACCACAAAATCCATGGCTATCATATCCCACTTCCATTAAAAAATGGGTATCCCCTAAAGCAAACTTTCAGGCCTTTGGTGTTCATACTTCACCTGTTGGCAGTTCTGACACTAACATTAATACTCAATAAAGTAGCCTCAAATCCCTATACATCTTAATCATACATGTATGGATATATTAGCACGAACCATGAGACTATGCCTAAACATTGTAGATCAATTAACCAACCTGAGGAACACAAATACTTCCTCTAAAACTGAACACACCGTCTCTATCGAGAATAGAATATTGGGTCTCCCAGTCTCCACCTTAACTTTGAGCTTGGCCAACTCCTCTTCCTACAATTATTTGACTTGTTTTATCTATAAATGTGGGCTTAGCCTCCAAACTGGCTAACACCCCACCCTCTTCTAATATTTCCAACTGCATGAACTTAGACTCCAAACTCTAAATTTCTCTGGACAAAAATCGCTTAGATATGCCCCAATAAAGCCAAAGTGCCCATGTTAATTGTCTTTTGGCTCAATGTGTCTGACACCAAATTTACCTTACCTAGATCATACTGAATTGTCACATCATAATCCTTGAGAAACTCTATTCATCTTCTCTTCCTCAAATTCAAATCCTTCTGAGTGAATACATGTTGAAGACTGGGATGATCTGTGAATACCTCACACTTCACCCATATAGATAATGCCGCCAGATTTTAAGAACAAATACCACCACTGCCAACTCCATATCGTGGGTGGGATAATCCCCATATGAACCTTCAACTGTTTGGAAGCATAAGTTATAACATTATTTACCTATATCAACTCAACACCTAAACCCAAATGTGAAGCATAAAATAAATAATGAAATCCTTACCTTCCACCGACAAGGTCAAGATAGGTGTTGTGGTCCAAAGATCCTTGAGATTTTGGAAACTCTCCTCACATTTATCTAACCACTCGAAAGGTACCTCGTTTTAGGTAAACATGGTCAAGTGCATAGTAATAGAAGCAAAGTTCTTCATAAACCTGTGATAATAGCTAGCAAGCCCCACAAAACATCTAACCTTTGTCATAGAGGTAGGTCGAACCCAATTTTTATCTGCCTAAATCTTTTGGGGATCTACCATCACCCTTTCTTGTGAAACCACATGCTCGAGAAAAGAATCCGAGGGCAACCATAATTCACATTTAGAAAATTTAGCATACAACTTTTGTTTTCCTAAGATACCCAGAACAATACAAAGATGGTCTACATGCTCCTCCTTCCATTGGAGTAGATCAAAATTTCATCTATAAACACAATAACAAAGGAATCCAATGTCATAAACACCCCTTCATCAAACTCATAAATGTCACAAGTGCATTAGTCAACCAAATTGACATCACCAAGAGCTCATAATGCACATATCGGGTCATGAAAGATATCTTAGGTATGTCGTCAGGTCTAATCTTTAACTGATGGTACCCTAACCTCAAATCTATCTAACAAAAGACTGACAAACACTGCAACTGGTCAAACAAATCATCTATGTGAGGGAGGGATACTTATTCCAGATGGTGACCTTTTTTAACTATTAGTAGTCTATCCACATCCTCATACTACCATCCTTCTTTTTTACAAATAAGAAGGATACTGAAAGAGAAGCACTTGTACGCATAAACCCATTATCAAGCAGTTCGTGAAGTTGAGTCTTAAGCTCTCTCAACTCTGCCAGAGCCATGCAATAGGGAGGAATAGAAATTGGGCAAGTGCCCAACTCTAAGTTAATACAGAAGTTGATGTCCCTATCTAGAGGCATACCATGAAGATCTATAGGAAACACCTTCGGAAACTCAAAAACCACAGAAATAAACTCAAAGAAAGGAAACTTTGCACTAACATCCTAAATATGTGAAAAATAAGGCCAAACCATTATGCCTTACTAGTTTCCTAACCCGAAGAATGATATGATGTTTAATGGCTTAGGCCTGTACACCCCTTTCCACTCTAACCATTCCCTCCTTGAGATCTCTAGAGTCACTATTTTAGCATTAAATTTGACACAACAAAATAGGGGAAAACCAAGTCATATCCAAGATCACATCAAAGTATAGCATATCTAGTATGACTAAATCTACCCGAGTTTGTAAGCCCATAAACAATTTAAAACAATCACGATACACATGGGTTACTACAACCGACTCTCCAACAGGGGTAGCAACATAGAGATGGGCATAAAGGGTATAAAAATCAAATTAAATCCTAGAGTAAATGTCAGAGATACATAATAATAAGTAGAACCTGGATCAAACAACACATTTGCCATCCGATCATAGAGAAAAATGGTATATGTAATCACAATATCTTATGCCTCAACCTCTAGTCTGCCCGAAAACATGTAACACTGAACTATATCTTCAATACATGCAACCCCTTTTGGGCTTCACTGCTCCTCTTCCCATATTACCATTACCTTGGCCTCCACATCCTCCTTGATTACCTCCCACCCACCCTATGGACGTCCTCTACCATGATTACCTCCACCCATTGGAACCACTGCCCCATTTTCTGTAGGGGCATTCCTTTATGAAGTGCCTAAAATCACCACAATAGAAACAACCACAATCAAGTGAATTCTTACTTGCTGATGCATAACAAGCCTCTTGACCACTGGTAGAAACGGTCATAGACGACTAAATTGGATGAGATTAATATACCTACTGGCCTAGACCTTTAGAATACAAACCATTGTAGTTACCCATATTCTTGGATTTCTTAGGCAATGCCTTGGCTTGACCAGCCAGTCAAAAGCTCTCTACCTTATTCTTGAAGTCAGTCACCTCATTGAACTCTAACATGTAAAGGTCATACGCATAGAGAAAACCTATAATACATAACTCAAACCTTTGATGGACAACCGGATCCTCTTTTATTCAATTTTCACCAATTACATAGTGAATCGGTAAAGGGCATGGAGCATAGCCTCATAAGCAGACACCACCATATTACCCTTTTCAAGAACTATCAACTCATCCTATATCTCAAGGTCAGAGGCATGTATTTCTCCAAGAATGAGGCATGAAACTGTGCCTAAGTCAATGGAGGTTAGATCGATGAACGCCATTCCACAAAAGCTCTCTATCATTGCCTTGCCTCACCCTAAAGTTGGAAAAGTCACAAGTTACACCCAATGTTGTTGCACAATGCCCAACTTATGAATCCTCTCATAGTAGTCCAACATGAACTCAGACACATCCTCACCCAAAAAATTATGAACAATGGAGGCTTGAGCTTCAATAACTCAATCAGCATCTCATGTTTTGTACCAGTCATCACAGGGCTAAGCAATGGTCGAAACAAAGTGCTAGTACCCATGTCCCTATCCACTTTAAAAGTAATGGATGCAACAGTCTGGGTGATCAAAATTTGAGTAGCCTGAATCGTGGGAAAGGCTCTTGAACTTTCCAACCCACGAATAAAAGATGGTACCTAATAAACAGTCCATGCGCCCATTAGGAGAAGACTTAGAGTCCCAGTTTGTGTCCTTACCTCTGGTTCAACATCATCCTCAATCTCAACTTCTTCCTCCACATGATCTTGGGGTAGGGATGGGGTCACTTCCCTTGGTACATTCTCAGTCTCAACTCCACCTCTAGAGGGTGTTTCTCTTCATCTACCCCTGCCCTTACTCTTCCTCTGCCACGACAGTACACTGCGGTATCAATTTCATGCTTTATCATTGGAGTTACTACCCTTTTATCGTTACGTTGAGTGCCAACCATCTATGGATAGAAGAGTGGAAGAGTTAGGTACCAATTTGGATTGTCAAATGTCAATTGAAATCAAGTCATCGTACTAGAGAAGAAAGACAGAGAATTTCCTAAAGTCTTGTAGCCTCTTGCGAAAAAGTACATATGTTTCTGTACCATTCCACAATACTTTACAAGAATCATTTTGGTACGAAAAGATCAAGAAACCTAGGGCTCTGATACCAAGTTTATCACGACCCTAATCATTGTGAGTGGCACCTACACTAAACCACCTTGTGGGAGAACAAATGATTAACTCAACACCATTTATAATACCAAGGTTATCAATAATAAGTAAATATTTTAAACAACTAAAGAATTGAGTCTCAATAAATTCAACCCAATAGTCCAAAATTATTTAATGCAGAAAACAATCCCTAAGAATTGAAAGCCATCATACAAAAACTGTAAAACAAACAAACTAGGGATGTAACCCTAACTACTAAAAGTAAAGCTAAAGTTGAATGTATGTGTCAGAAAAGATGGGAAAGAAAAATAGAGGAGTCAATGGCATCATGAAAGATATAGCTCACCCTTGAATTCAGAAGTCTCATAACTACGGTCTTGGATTAGCCGCTCGTAGATGTCTTATACTCTATAAGAAAAAGAACATGTGCAATATCAATATAAAAATCACGGTGTACTGGTAGGATCACTCAAAAAATCCAAGAAATGAATATAAACAGTTCAATACAATAGAGTAACATAGTACAATGCATATAAGATCAAGTAACAAACCACATAAAATTTCAGTCACATGCCATGAAACAATAATACATGAATGCATTTCCCACATGATCACAAATGCAAATGCATGGTTCTCTCATGGAACTATAATGACATACATGATCCTCTCATGAAACTCAAACCCAAACTGTAAGTGCACCAGCTTGGTACCTGAGCCATCCATAGCTAGTGTATCGTCATGGTACCCGAGTTATCCATAGTTAGTGTACCAACATGGTACCCGAGCCAATCAATAGTCACAAACAATCATGCACAATGACTTAGCACAATGAACAATACATCTTGGAAACCACAAGTCACAAAAACAAGTTTATTGCATGAGATTACCTACATGATGTTATTTCATATGTCTCCCTACCATGCACTGAATAAATGATACTACAAAGAAGTAGACATGCATACATATATAAAACAAAAACATACAGTCATCACCTACTTCTAATCAAGCCTCTTGGAAACTATAAATAGCTTAAGCTTTCCCCATGTGAAATGTCTTGGCTTGTTCTTGGTCTAACACAACAATATAAAAAATGATCAATCACTAATGACCAATAATTAACCCAAAATATTAACAAATCCTAATCCTAGTCCAAAATACGACCATCTTTCCCAACTTAGGGCTTTTTCCATCACGGAATCACGTCAAAATCATCCTTCCAAGGGAAATAACCTTCTATTCTAAGGCTTAAGAATTAATTCATAAGGTTGATAATTCTTACCGTACTGACAAATTCCATGAAAAAACAAGTGCAAACTGCCCAAAATTCTCCTCCCTAGTCCAAGAACTAGGCATTTTGGGCTATTTCTCCAATAAATCCCTATTCACCTTGCTATGGAGGCTCAACCCGCTTAAGTGGTCAGCACACTCCGCTATAGAGGGAAGCCTCTCTCTATAGCGAGCTCGATGAATGTTTAGAAACTGTAAAGTTCAGAAAAGGCCATTTTTACAGCACATCCTCTTCTCTTGATGTCCCGACAACATATACCTTCCAAGCCAAGATCAATTCTGGAGTTCTACTTACCCGAATTTAATTCTGAAAGGTTCTAGAACTAGATAATGTCTCGGAAACAAGAACGTATCACCTAAAATTAACATCACACCCAACCCATTCCCGGATGAACCTAGACTTCATCTAGCCCTGATTCTTTTTTTTCGGCTCACTAGCCAAACAAATTTAAGTCATTACCAGAAAAGTTTTCTGGCCCAAATTCTTCTCTATTGGCCTACTCATAATGATCGGGTCAGGTCGTTAAAATACAAATTTCATAATTAGTTTGGATGACTTCCCTTCAACATTAGTTTTTCCACCGAAAGAAGAAATAAGTAGATACACTTATCGTTAACTAAAATATTTAGTGGGTATGAGAAATCATAAAAGCGAAAATTTTGGAAAAGTTATGATTTAAAATTGAATAAATTAAAAGTAAATTATGCTAAATTGATGGAGTCATGACATGGAAGAGAAATATGAATAGTATAAGTGAGAGAAAGGTTAAAGAAAAAAATTAGTCAGGTACAATTTATTAGTATGCGTGAAATAGGGTATTGTGTATAACCCTGTAATTCACTATTTAAATAATATTATAGCTTTGTTAGGTAATTATTGTAAAGTAAAATTTTAAAACTAAATATGAGATTTTATTATAAAATCAAGCTCAGAACAATATAATTATAAAGAGAAAAAGACAATATAAGTAGATGAAAGAGAGGACTTTTCTTCATATTCCAGTGTATCTTACAATGGTGAATGATATCTCAATTTATAGGTTGAGATATCACTCCAAAGGTCACCATGTTCAATGACTAAACTAGTAGATACATTGTTATCCAAAAGGGGGGGGGGGGGTTTCATATCACCTAGGGAATATACATACATGAATCTTATAGTTAATGAATAAACCAAATGGACAACCCACTATTCATTGGATTTATAGCAACCCCCCTTGATTGTCCATTGATAATGTGCCTCGTTAAAACCTTACTAGGAAAAAACCTATGGGAAAAAAATTCTAGTGAAGGAAAAAAGAATACGCATATATTTTAATACGCATTATTTGTTGCCTCATTAAAAACCTTGTTAGGAAAAACCAGTGGGACAAAACCTCGGTCAAGGAAAAAAGAGTGCAACGCGTATTATACTCACCCTATTAAAATATCACTTAATTTATTATGATGATGTCATCCAATCTCATGTACCAACTTCTCAAATATTGATAGTGTCTTTGTAATCAAATCACATTCACGAAAATGTAGCATGATTGAATTCATCCTGATATATCATTTTCTGGTTCCGTGGATATGATGAGGCTTTGAGTTTAGCCGAACATATTCTTGAAAATCACTATATTCATGACCTCGTTGTTGCAAGTAAATTGTTCATTCAACTTATTCATAGTAACAATCATCATGTGGACACTTTCATTTGCAGTTGATTATCTTGTCAAATAACTTCAAATAAATGTCTTTGATGTCATTTCAACATCTTCTTTTTGGGAAGAGCAGAATCTTGTCAATAAACTCACTGCAAAATATTTGATTGTATATAGCAAGGTTCATTAGTGCCTCCAATTGACTGATATATGGAGTTTAATCACTAAAAAGTTTTTCATCCTTTTATTGAGATCGAAATGAATCCTTATTTATGTCAACCGATCTCATAATCATTGGGGTACTCAATGAATGTCATTTATCCTTATAAAATCACAAAAAAAAATCAATGTAGGTTGCTTGATGGACAAATATTTCATTTGTCAAATTTTCAATTTGTAGGTCAAGACAAAAATTTATCTTACCAAGATCTTTTCATTATAGGTTTCCTTTATAAACACTCGACGACTTTTGGAAGCTCTTTTAGAGTGCTAATAATGTTCAAGTCATCAACATACACAACTATTATAATAAATACAGATCCCTACCTTTTTATAAAAATGTAAGGACAAATAGGGTCATTTTTATACCCTTTCTTCCTTGATTATTTCATCCCATGTAAGGATTTTTGAAGCTTTATTGAAAAGGTTTCTTTCAAACCTTTCAATGCTTCACGCACCTTGAATGCTTCAAGGATTTTATATAACCTTCAGTGTCTAGCTAGACATGACAATTATTCATTATATTCATTCAAGTTTTTCATATGTTGTCAGATCAAAACAAACCTCATTGCATCCATCATAGGGAAAAATATCTCCAATACTATCAAGCCTTTACGAAAAATTGGTATGCCCCAAAGTACAAGTCGTACTTGATATCTTACAGTTATACTATCGCATAATAATTTCTTTATACCTCACTGACATTATAACTTGATTATGGACTATCAGTCCAAAACGTCACTTTTCTAAGTGAAAAAAAATATACTTGAATTATGCATTTTATTTGGTCAGTCATTTATTTGTCCACACTATGTGACAAATTTGAATTCAAGATCCTCATCACGATCTGTTCTATTGAGTGCTTCTTTTTATTAAAGATATCGTCGACGGTCATTTGATATCGATTTCATTATGATATAACTTATCGAGATTTCTTCATTTTTCATCATTTCAGATATCTGAATATTTATCAATATTTTATGAAGTGTCATGTCGTCGTGCTCCTTTAAAGCATCTGCCTCTTTATCATGACCATCTTGATCATTTTCTCCTGTCCTTCCTCAAGGAGTTTTATATTTGGAATCGATCGGTCTATCATGCTTCAAGCATATCGTACATTCTGTTCAACAAAGACTTCTCATTGGAGTATTTACAACTTAATTATAACATAAGGTCAGTAAACTTATCTGACAATTGATTTGCAACATTATGCAAATGAATTATCCCATAAACTTCAAGTTCACATTTGCTTAGATGAAGGACTAGATAATTCATAATTCATCTCTCACATAATTTTTAGCTGTCAATCATCTCTCCCCTTAATGTTAGAAACTCTATCATTCATCCCAACTTCACTTAGGGAAGCATCTTTATGCCTATGGTGGAGCAATTAAAATCATAATCGCACATTCAAAGTTTTAGATGAAAATTGTTTGGTTCCTGACCTGAACCAATTTGATAGGGGACCTTTATTGTGTTGATGCGTAAAGTGTTGCTACCTGTTAAATAAATTCATATCATACCAAACTTCTTTAGGGAGATTTTTTCTCGTAACCATTGGGTTAGTTATAATTAGAGGCATACAATTTCTGCTAAACCCACCAACATTATCAACATAATTTTATAATTTGAAACTATGCTCATAATTTTATAATTCGAGCAAACAACCTTACAAAAATTAATTTGCAAGTTGATAATAAACTCACATGTGACCATACCATAGATGCATCGATTAAATCATAATAGTAAACGGTCAACATGGCAAGTGAATGGGCCCATATTCACCTTTTTATATGTTCCAAATAATTTCAGGAAATGATATTCCAACCTTAGCTGGTACAATGATAATTTTATCATGAAAACAAGAAACACATTAGAGTTCTTGAAGAATCTTTTGTTTCTTCAACATATAACCACGTGAATTCTCAATTTATTTTACATCACATTTAAACAGAAATGGTCAATCGGTTTAACCAACTGATATTTATTTCAGTACATTTATAGTTTACTTTTGCATGTGATTTCATTAGCATGCCCATTTTGTGTGCAACAAACAAGAGGAAAAAATGGGTAATCTTTTACATAAATATTTATAATCTACTTTGATTGGTAGTAATCTGAAGATATTAATCTTTTTATAATTTATAGTCTCAATATAATAATTTTTCTTTTCAATTTATTCCATACTTAAAAAGTTTCTTTTGAGACTTACTACAACCCCAATATTATTATTTTGATAATAACACAACTTGTTAGAGCTTACAATTGATTTTGTGTACTATCACATTTTTTATGACATCATTCGTATGGTGAGCATCTCCTTCATGGAGAAAATTATATTATTATTTTCATGGTCAAAATTATTACAAGCAAGACATGTTTCTTTCTTCACTTTTTTCTTACCATAGGTACACAATCAATGACAAATTTGTATTGTCACACAATAATATTATTTGGTCATGGCCACAATCTTTATAGGCAAGAATTACTTCTTTTTTTTTCCTTTCGATATTTTACGGTAAATATACCATAATATTTATGACGTATAAACATGCACGACCATTGACCATTTCTGCCAAGTAAAATTTATTTAATTCTCTCAAACCTCCCGTAGAGGTGAGTTATGGTATATTTTCAACCATACATGAATATGTTCTTATTCATATATTTTTCCTTTATATTTTGACAGATTCACTTTCAATAATGAGCAAACATTCAAGATATTTATCACAATACACAATCTCTTCGTGATTTGACCATAACCATTTATACATGTCATACTTTTATATTTGACATATTTACATGACCCACCTCAACATCACTTTGAAAGGTAAAGTGCACCGCCGTTTTATATTCTTTTATTTTGATGGAGGATTTATAAAATTATCAAATTATTAGGTCATATGAGAAATACATGTACGATGACCTTTCATATTATTTTGATGACAAAAATTTCCTTCACATTTTGAAGGATTATTTTGAGAACTCGTAGTGTTCTTTTCACCACAATTATGACTATTATTATTTCGTCATTCCATACCCTTATTGATACATTCAATCATTTATCATCTTTTAGACTTATTATTCGTTGCTACCACATTCATATGATAGAATGGAGCAATCAATTGGGCAAATTTCAACGTTAAAATATATTGCAACCACTTTTTCTTCACGGAGTGGAGCAAATTCATTAGGACAAATTTCATGACTGTTCATAAAAAATATATTATTTTTACCTTAGTCATCATTATATCACTAGTATGATGCATTGATACTCAAGCTCAATGTCTTATCCATATAAAGGTGTCTTAAGCCATAATTTTGTGGGACTTGAATCCAATACCTTATCATTATGGTGCATCAAGATTCAAATCCGATGTCTTACTCCTTTTGGTGCGATATTAATTGATTTTCTCTTAACAAGTGCGATAGTAGGTCAAGTGAAATGGACTTATCTCATATCCTCTTAAATTTCTCTTAACAAATATCAATTGAATCTCTATTTCCATTTATACAATTTCCTGCACCACCTCAACTATGCAATTAGTGGAACTAAATTTTAAAATATTAATCATTAAAAAGAGTTATTCAAATATATTTACAAACAAAATTAGTCAAATCATCTCACTATTCGGAGGAATCGAATCTTTATATTACTACTTCTCCAATAGTTAGTACAGCCGACAAAAAATAATTAAATGTAAGCAATACTTTCTAAAGCTTAAATATGATTAGTTGATCTAATCAACTCCAATTCCTGCAAAACTACAATTACATTATTATGTAATATAAACTAGTCTAATTTTTAACTCTTAAAATAACTTAAATTAGAATAGATAGGAAAAGTTAATCCCTCAATAATAGGAGCATGATGGTAAATAATTTGGATGTATCTTGGAACAAGCCAACTCTGTCATGGAGTGTGTCGACGTTACTGTTTTTTTTTTTTCTTTAATAGAAATTTTGAGAATGGAAAAGTACAAAAGTCTTCTAGTTGTATTGCTATCAAGCACCATAATATTAATATAGAAACTCGTGCTGATAACATATTATAAAATGAAGCTTAGAACAATATAATGATAAAGAGAAAAAGACAATAGGAGTATATAAGGGAGAAGACTTTTCTTCATATTCAAGTGTATCATACAATGATGAATGATAT
Organism: Solanum stenotomum; assembly: GCF_019186545.1. Lineage (NCBI taxonomy): Eukaryota > Viridiplantae > Streptophyta > Magnoliopsida > Solanales > Solanaceae > Solanum > Solanum stenotomum. The sequence goes on from NC_064287.1 coordinate 14,143,963, forward strand.
CTCAATTTATAGGTTGAGATATACAAAGGGGGGGGGGGGTTCCTATCACCTAGGGAATATACATACATGAATTTGGTAGTTCAAAAATAAACCAAATGGTCAATCCCTTATTCAATGAATTTATAACAAATTTATGTTTATCTTGTTACATAGATTTTTCCTTTAAAAAGACCTTTAAATGGCAACCCCACAATCTTAAAAGGACCATGGATTGGAGTGGGCTAGCCTTCATTTATTCTAAAAGAATTGTATAGGATTTTTTTCTGTAACACCTCGGAACTTATCAAACCAGAACAACAGAAAATTAGTGAACCATGGCAAGGTTCACGGACCGTGAAAGGAACCACGGTCTGTCGACCTGCCCGTTGTTTACACCCAACCAGAAATGGTGGACCATAGGACCCTTCACGGGCCGTGGACCATTACACAAGCCGTGGGGAGGCTCGTGGAAGCCATGCAAAACTCACCAGGCTCAGGCATCAGACCACGAAGCCCTTCACAGGCCGTGGTCTTGATGACAGGCCGTGGTGGCGTCCGTGGACCTGAGCCAGCAGACCCCAGCCAAAGTGAAGAACCACAGTGACCTTCACGGTCCTTGGTCCTTCACACGGGCCGTGGTAGGGCTCGTGGTTGGGCCACCCAGAACCAGTAGTCACTACCCAAGGACCACGACCCACTTGACGGGCCGTAGTCCCTTTTACGGTCCGTCATAGGGTCCGTGGAAGGCCCCCATTAGATGTTAAGTGGGGTCATTTTAGTCTTTTCCCCTATGTGTTGGATGCCTAAACCACGTTATTTAATCCCTATACTACGTCGTTTTACTCAGTTTAAGCCTAGTAATTATTAGAACTTACCCAAAACTATTATTCTCTAAAATTCACCAAGCTTAGAGGCGAAAATGAAGAGAAAAGAGGCGATAGATTTCTCAAGAACACGCAACAGGTTTTCTTCAGTTCCAGCCTAGAAATCGAAAGATTTCTCCGTGAAATTCATCACCAGGTATGTGGGACTTCACTAGTGGATTCCTTTCGTCCACTAGGTCCCTAGAATTCAGTAAGACTCTTGATTCCCTATATCTTGTTTAGACCTAGGGTTTCTAGAAACTTTAGATATTTGTTGTGATTTAGATGTTATAGTGTTCCTAATCAATTTATCATGTTTTTGTGGAATTGTTCTTTAGTTCTTTGCATGAAACTCAGAACCCTAGTGGTGTAGATTCTCTTAGTTCATGAATTACGCTTGCTAGGTCAGTAAAATATATAATCAAGCTTCAGTTTTTGAATGTCACATTGTGAGTAGATAATTGTTACATTCTCATATTTTGCATGTCAGTATTTTAAGCTATTCAACATTTAAGTATTTCAGTCATAATGTGTCATATACATATACAGTTGGGATTAAACTTAACACTGAGTTGGACTAGGGTTCAATGTACCCTTATAGTCCCAAAACTACGTGCCCCTATATGTTTATACGTCTCCTCTGTGGCCATCAGATTTACCAGTAATGCCTTTATACCCATGGCAAGGTATATTAGGTCCTCTAAATAGGGCGTATACATCAGACTCCGTGTTTAGCTTACGTGGTTTTATGTCGGTTAATAATAGCTCCCACAGTCAGACTCTAATGCATTTGACCAAGTTTTTTCAGTTTATAGTTTAGTATTCAGTCTCAACATGTTATGTTCATGTTGTAGGTTTAGGTATTCAGCATCCAGATCACGCATAGATTTGTTCCCAATTCATATTCAACAACTTCAGTGGTGAGTCCTCATACTTCGAGGACAATAGACATGCTTTTCATATTAGCCTTTACTTTCAGTTTTCAGTTTTGCTAGAGTTAGCTGGGGGTATGTCCCAACAACTCTAGTCAGTAAGAGGCTTTTTCAGACACAGTGTTAGACTCAAGTTTAGTTTTTGAGTGATTGTTCAGTATCACTAAACTCTTAGTAAGCTTTATATTTATTTAGATCAGTATTGGGTATTCCTCACATTCAGTTATCTCATGTTTTAGCTTTCACATAGTATCTCTTTATTCTGTTATCTTTAGTATGCTTATGATATGCTAGTTTAGGGTTAACTTGGGGTCACTCGTGATCCTAGGTCCCGTGTTTACGTCAAGGGGGTAGCCTCTGGGCGTGACAAATTTCATATCAAAACATTAGATTCAAAAGTCTTAGGATGTCTGAAAGCCGCACTAAGTAGAGTTCTTTTCATGGGTGTGAAGTGCACCACATCTAATGAGAGGGAGGCTACAAAGTGTTTTAGGAAAAACTTCCCTTTTTTGCTACTTTTATCGTGCGTGAGGTATGATCCAATTTCTCATTTCTAATTCGTCGCACTGTGTTTCAGATCATGCCTCCTCATAGAGATTACAGAAGGAATGCTAATGCCCACAACGCTAACACAGTTCTTCCAGTCCCTGACCATGAGGTTTTCGAATGTAGACTTTTGGAATGCTATCCAGCTTTTGGCTTAGAGTGTAGCCAACCAGAATAATCAGCAGGCCCTTTATCCACTAATACTAATGTTGGGCCAACAATAACCAGGGTTCGTGCTTTTGTTTGAATATATCCATTTGAGTTTCTAGGGTCGCAGATTGGTGAGGACCCACAGAACTTCACTGATGAGGTTAAGAAAATCTTTGGGGTGATGCAAGTGACTAGTAATGATAGGGTTGAGTTGGCATCCTACCAGCTTAAAGATGTGCCTCACATTTGGTTCACTCAGTGGAAAGAAAACAGGGGTACAGATGAAGCTCCTGTGACTTGGGAATGTTTTACTGGAGCTTTTCTTGACAGGTTCTTCCCGAGAGAGTTCAGGGAGGCTAAAGCTGAGGAGTTTATGAATTTGAGACAAGGTAACATGTCACTCCAAGAGTATGGACTTAAGTTCACTCAACTCTCCAGGTATGCTCCATACATTGTTGTCAATCCAAGGGCAAAATGAGTAAGTTTCTATTTAAGGTATTCGACTTGATGAAGACAGAGTGCAGGAATGCTATGTTGTTAAATGATATGAATATCTCTAGGCTTATGACTCATTCCCAGCAGGTTGAGGATGACAAGCTTAAGGGAATGACTAAGGACAACAAGAAGGCTAGAACACGAAATTATGAATACTCTCAGCAAAAATTGGGCGATGGAAATCGCTCACAGTTTCAATAGAGATCGACAGCCTCAACACCTTAATCACCTAGTGCTCCATCTCCCAGGTTCCGATAGGATCAAAACTGTAGGACATCAGGCTCTAAGTCTCAGGGGAGTGCTTCAGGTAACAAGACCTTCCCAACTTGTCCAAAGTGTGGTAAGAACCATCTAGGCGAGTGTCTTGCAGGCAAGGAAGGGTGTTTTGGGTGTGGTCAGTCTGGCCATAGGTTGAAGAATTGCCCTTCATCGAGGTAGGGGCAAGGAGGTAACAACAATAGGGCTCAATCTACAACTCCAGCAACACCAGCAGGTCGCCTAACTCTGCAGGGTGCTTCGTCCGGTAGTGTTGGCAGTCAGCACCAGAACAAGTTGTATGCTCTCCAGGATCGCCAGGACTAGGAAAATTCTCCTGATGTGGTCACTAGTACATTACAAATATTTCATTTAGATGTTTATACATTGTTAGATCTAGGGGAAATGTAACAACCTGTATTATGCGCATGCTACTTCTATTCACGTGATACTTGACATAGCCTTATAGTATAGGTGAGAGACCGTGCTTCTTATATGATTAGTGTTGGTTTAAACTAGCTCGCAAGGTGAGGTAACACCTTGCACGTCTCAGCATGTGTACTGCAAGTTAGCTCCAACGGAAGTATTTAAACTAGAGGTAGTAAAGTGGTAATTGGGGCAAGTGCACTACCACTTACTTGCATTAATTTGGCCCAAGTTGAGTAGAAGGATAAGGGAAAAATGGACAGCCAAGGCCCAATAGTCTTAAGTCCAAAAAGGCCCAAGTGAAAAGTCCAAATGGGTGGACCACCTACTTGCATTAATTATGGCCTAAATTAACATGAATAGAGGGATAATTCGGATTAGGGCCCAACAAGTGTTGAAGTTCCCAAAAGCCCAAGTTAAAAGGCCAAGTAGGTGGGGCCAAGTAGGTGGGTCACCTACTTGACAATATATGGCCAAAATTAGTAAAGAAATTCGGCCATTACACCTCCTTTTTAAAGGGATAAAGATCAGATCTTTTACCTCATTTTTAACTTGCAAAATTTTCAGATTTCTTAAGTTTCTCTCTTGGTCTCTCTTGGCTTCAATCAGCAGCCCTAGAAAACCTTGGTTCCTTGAATATTGCCCCATTTTCAAGTAAAATTTTGAAGGAGGGTTTCAGTTCTTGGAGTACAACTTTAGAGGATAAATTCCTAGAAACTAAGGTAAGACTACTGCCCTTTTTTTTCCTCTCTTTAAATACAGATTTGGGGTGGAAAATTTTGTATATATTTATCAAGAACTAATGGATGGTGATAAATCTTTGAGTTAATATGCTCCTATTATGCTGAAAGATTTTTAGGGATTGATAGTGGCTGCCTTATGTATATTGTTGTTGGGGGCTGTTTGGGTATCTTGGAAAAGGATGTATGAAGTTGTATTAATGTATAGAAGAAGGGTGTGGTGGTTCACCATTGGTGCAAGGGTTGTATGGGCCTAATTTCCGTCAAGTGTTAGTTACTGTTTTTAGGGCCTTGATTAGTTGCTAACATTAGCTTAATTGTGACTTATATTGTAGATTAGCATTCAAGAAGGGAGGTTGAATTGTGACAGTGGTATTGGTAAAAAAAACAAGGTATGTAGGGCGATTCGAACATATTCCTTGGCATGAAATCTGATACTTGCGATTAATGTCAATAAGTGAATTTCCTAAGTTCTATTCCTAGTAAAGGAAACATAGTGGCAACGTACGATATACAAATAGCTAACAATATTTCCCCCTCCTAAGTGTACATAATTACTTAGTTACACGTTCAGTACTCTATAGTCAATTGAAGTCATTGGTGTCATTCAAACTCTCAAGTAATGCATTAATGTTACGTAGCTCCTTATATTGTAGCTACTGTCCTAAAGTATTATTTTCATGTCTCCTACTACTGTTCCGTATTTCCAAATCTCAAAAATAATCGTGACCACCAAAACAACAATCTCAAAGATTAAAGAATCTAAGTGAAGCAATTTGTATAACTATGGGTGGCAGCTCAGGGGCGAAAGCCTAGCATGGGCCGATCCCAATGGGTATAGGAGGGTGGCAGCTCAGGGGCAAAAGCCTAGCATGGGCCGATCCCGATTTGTGCAATGTTGAGGACCGCATCCCAGGGGTTAAAATGCCTAGCATGGGTCATCCTCTTCTACCACTGATCAGCTGGTCACTTATATCACATACGTTATAAAGATCATAACACACATAAAGGTAAAGACAAGAATATAACATACATGACCCCACCAGAGTTAACAGAGGCAGCCTCCTATTCTGATTTATGCACTTATACGTTGATACCTGGTTTCGTTTGAACTCTTATTTTATATATGTAGTTGCTTTACATATTCAGTACACTTTTCGTACTGACGTCCCTTGCGGGGGACGCTGCATTTCATGCTGCAGGCACAGGTACTCTCGCTAGTAGACCTCCTCAGTAGGAGCATACGACACTCAGCTACTTTTGGTGAGCTCCAGGTTGCTTCGGAGCTTTACTAAGCCCTTGGTAGACTCATTTTGGTAGTGTATCGTAGCTAGGGGTAAGGCCGGGTCTGTCCCGAGCTACTCAAAAGGTTTCTATCTTTTAGAGGATTTGTAGACTTATGTATATGGTTCAGTTGCATCTTAACAAGTTGTGGCCTCAATGGCCAAGTCTTGTATATAAGTTTTGGAGTCTACTTATGTCGGTTCATATCGTTGTGTCCTTGGCGAACTTGTTACAAAACTTTCATAGTTACATGCATGGTAAGCACAGGTCACATGTGGGTTCTCTCGGGCCTTTAGGGCATCGAGTGCCTGTCCGTCTTAATGGGGTTTGAGGTGTGACAAAGTGGTATCAGAGCAGGTCATCCTAGGGAGTCTGCAAAGCCGTGTCTATGTAGAGTCTTGCTTATGGATGTGTTGTGCACCACATTTATAAACAGGAGGCCACGAGACATGTAAGAGTTGTCTCTTTTCTTTCATTTCTTAGATCGTGCGATAGAACCAATGTTGTGGTGAATAGTACCTAACTTCTGAATTATTTTATTATAGCGAAGATGCCAGCTACGAGAAGGAGTAAAAGTACAGGTAAGCAAGTGGATGTGGCTGCCCAAAAAAGGACCAGCCAACCACCACCTAGTCAAGCTATTCAAGGTGAGGCTCAAGATGAGTCTCTATCACAGACTTCCCCGACCCCTCCATCGCCAGAAGAACTAAGGAGGGAAGCTGCACCTCAAGAACCCCCTATTAATGCTACTGAGCAAGATTTGAGGAATGCAGTCCAATTGTTGACTCGTATAGTTGCTGGCCACGGCCAAAGGCAAGAAGGTCCAATTGCGGGTATTAGTAGTGTATATAGATCGGCTGGCACGTGGATACGTGATTTCCTTAATTTGGACCCTCCATCATTCACTGGGACAGATCCTAATGAAGATCCATAAGACTTTATAGATCAGATCCAACGCACTTTCGATGTTATGCATGTAAGTGGCAAAGAAGCGCTCGAGCTAGCAGCATATAGATTAAAAGGTGTGGCTATATTGTGGTATGAAGCTTGGAAGCAATCCAGGGGAACAAATGCACCTTCAGCTATATGGAAAGAGTTCAAAAAGGCATTCCTTGACCATTACCTGCCATTGGAGATCCGAGAGGCCCGTGCGGATCAGTTCTTAAATCTCCACCAAGGAAGTATAAGCGTGAGAGAGTACAGTCTCAAATTTAATTCCTTGGCCAGGTATGCTCCTAATGTAGTTGCTACTATGGGGGATAGAGTTCATCGATATGTGGATAGATTAGATTCATATCTGGTTAGAGACTGTACCATTGCTTCATTGAATAAAGATATGGATATAGCAAGGATGCAAGCTTTTGCGCAAAAGTTGGAGGATCAAAGGCAAAGAAGAAGGACACAAGAGTCAGGAATAGGGCATTCTAAGAGAGCAAGATCTATGGGGCAGTTTACAGCATCCCAAGGTGAGTTTAGGCCTCGGTTCTTTAACAGACCGCCTAGGCCATCATCTTCCTATTCTACAGCTAGTACCCCACCTCAATTTCAAGGGTCTAGGGGCAATCAGTTTGGGCAAAGAGGTGAAAGTCAAGGTTCACGAACAGCGGGATACCAAGAGCAGGGAAGTATGAGCCAATCAAGACCTCCTCGAGAGTTTTGTAAACAATGTGGAAGGAATCATTTAGGTGCATGTCGGTTTGGGACAAATGCTTGTTTTTGGTGTGGTACACCAGGTCATATGATGAGAAATTGCCCTCATAGAGGTGTGGGTGGTGTGGCACCACCTACTAGGTCAGTTGTTGCATCCTCGTCATCAGCACCTTCTTTAGGTAGAGGACAGATGCCTACTGGTCGTGGTAGAGGAGCTAGGGGAGCAGCTAGTTCTAGTGGAGTTCAGAATCGCACATATGCTCTCGGGGATCGACAAAATTTGGAAGCCTCGCCGGATGTGGTTACAGGTACATTGTCCATCTTTTCACATATTGTATATGTATTAATTGATCCGGGGTCTACACTATCATATGTTACTCCATTGATTGCTGAAAAGTTCAAAAGAACACCAGAATTATTAGTGAAGCCATTTGAGGTGTCTACACCGATTGGTGACTCTATTATAGCTAGAAGGGTTTATCGTAATTGCATTGTAACCGTTTGTGATCGTGATACGTTGGCTGACCTTGTTGAGCTAGAAATGGTGGATTTTGATGTTATAATGGGTATGGATTGGTTAGCTTCTTGTTATGCCACGGTAGATTGCCGAACGAAGACGCTGCATTTCCATTTTCCAAAAGAGGCCGTTCTTGAATGGAAAGGTAATATTGGGACATCAAGAGGTAAATTTATTTCCTATTTTAAGGCAAAGAAGATGATGTCCAAAGGATACATGTGTCATTTAGTGAGAGTGAGAAATATAGATGCGGAGCCACCAACTCTTCAATCCATTCCAGTGGTAAATGAATTTCCCGATGTATTTCCTGAAGATCTTCCGGGTTTGCCTCCAGAACGAGAAATAGAGTTTGGTATTGATGTGATTCCAGATACTCAACCTATATCCATCCCTCCATATAGAATGGCCCCGGCAGAATTACGGGAGTTGAAGGAGCAATTAAAAGACTTATTAGAAAAAGGATTCATAAGGCCTAGTATGTCCCCATGGGGAGCACCAGTTTTATTTGTACGCAAGAAAGATGGCTCGTTAAGAATGTGTATCGATTACCGGCAGTTGAATAAGGTAACGATTAAGAACAAATATCCCCTCCCTAGAATTGATGATTTGTTTGATCAGTTACAAGGTGCTAGGTGTTTTTCAAAAATTGACCTGAGGTCGGGTTATCACCAAGTGAGGGTCAAAGACGAAGATATACCCAAGACAGCTTTCCGAACACGATATGGTCATTTTGAGTTTGTAGTCATGTCATTCGGGCTAACGAATGCACCAGCAATTTTTATGGATTTGATGAATAGGGTGTTCAAGCCATTTTTAGATGTGTTCGTGATAGTATTCATAGATGACATTTTGGTGTATTCAAGATCGGAAGAGGAGCATGCTAATCACCTGCGACAGGTGTTACAAATTCTTCGTGATCGTAAGTTGTATGCAAAGTTCTCTAAATGTGAGTTCTGGTTAAAATCAGTGGCATTCCTAGGTCATGTTGTATCCGATGAAGGAATAAGGGTTGATAATCAGAAGATAGAAGCGGTGAAAAACTGGCCAAGACCTACAACGCCTACGGAGATCCGTAGTTTCCTTGGATTGGCAGGTTATTACAGAAGGTTCGTTGAAGGACTTTCTTCCATTGTTGCACCCTTAACAAAGCTAACACACAAAGAAACCAAGTTTCAGTGGAGTGATGAATGTGAAAGAAGCTTCCAAGAGCTGAGGAATAAACTAACTTCTACACCGGTATTGGTACTTCCAGAAGGAACAGAAGGGTATGCAGTCTATTGTGATGCTTCGGGGGTGGGCCTAGGATGTGTTTTGATGCAGCATGGTAAGGTAATAGCTTATGGCTCAAGGCAGCTGCGGCCACATGAGAAAAATTATCCAACTCATGATCTAGAACTAGCAGCAGTTGTATTTGCTTTGAAGATATGGCGCCACTACTTGTATGGAGTTCATGTTGACATATACACTGATCACAAGAGTTTGCAATGTATCTTTAAGCAAAAGGACCTAAATCTGAGGCAGCGAAGATGGCTGGAGCTATTAAAAGATTATGACATTGATATCTTGTATCATCCCGGGAAAGCAAATATAGTAGCTGATGCGTTAAGTCGTAAAATAATGGCAAGCACCTATGGGCAGTCTGTGGAAAGACAAGGAATAACTAAGGATCTATGTCAAATAGCTAGCTTGGGGGTTCGACTTCTTGAATCGCCTGACAAAGGGGTTATTGTGCAAAATGCGGCAGAATCCTCATTAGTAGTAGAAGTGAAAGAGAAGCAGTACATGGATCCTATTCTATTAAAGCTTAAGGAGAATGTACAACAGGGTATGACAAAGGCATTTGAGCTTACGCAAGAGGGAGTACTTCGATGTCAAAACAGATTGTGTGTACCTAATGTAGCTGAATTAAGAAAGAGGATTATGATGGAAGCGCATCATTCGAGATTTTCTGTCCATCCGGGGTCAACTAAAATGTATCATGACTTAAAAGAAATGTATTGGTGGGGGGACATGAAGAAGAACATTGCGGAATTCGTGGCTCAATGTCCAAATTGTCAACAAGTGAAAGTAGAGCACCAAAAGCCTGGAGGTTATATGCAGTGTATAGAACTTCCAATTTGGAAATGGGATATGATCAATATTGATTTTGTCACTGGTTTGCCTCGTTCATTTCGGAGGTTTGATTCTATATGGGTAATTGTTGATAGACTGACCAAATCAGCGCACTTCTTGCCGGTCAAGACTACTTATACAGTTGAGGAGTATGCGAGGTTGTGTATTAAAGAGATAGTTCGTCTACATGGAGTGCCAATCTCTATTATATCTGATAGGGGAGCTCAATTCACTGCAAATTTTTGGAAGTCATTTCAGAAGAGTTTAGGAACACAAGTGAATTTAAGTACAGCCTTTCACCCTCAAACAGATGGTCAGGCGGAGCGTACAATTTAAACACTCGAGGGTATGCTGCGAGCTTGTACATTGGACTTCAAAGGTAGTTGGGATGATCATTTGCCATTGATCAAGTTTGCATACATTAATAGCTACCATTCAAGTATTAAAATGGCACCTTATGAAGCTTTATATGGAAGAAAATGTAGATCCCCAATTGGCTGGTTCGAAACAGGTGAAACTGGCTTATTTGGGCCAGATCTTGTTCATCAAGCTATGGACAAAGTCAAAGTGATACGGCAGCGGCTAGAAACAGCTCAAAGTCGACATAAATCATATGCGGATGTTAGAAGGAGAGGACTAGAATTTTCTATAGGGGATTGGGTGTTCTTGAAGGTGTCACCAATGAAAGGGGTAATGAGGTTTGGTAAAAAAGGAAAATTGAGTCCACGCTTTATAGGGCCATATAAGATTATTCGAAGAGTTGGCCAAGTAGCCTATGAGTTAGAACTACCACAAGAGCTTTCATCAGTTCATCCGGTGTTTCATGTCTCGATGCTTCGAAAATGCATAGGTGACCCATCTCATATTACTCCTACTGAAGATGTACAGGTTACGGGAGATCTCACTTATGAAGAAGTACCCATTGCTATTCTGGATCGACAAGTTAGGAAGTTAAGAAATAAAGAAGTAGCTTCTGTAAAAGTATTATGGAGGAACCAACAAGTAGAAGAAGTTACATGGGAAGCGGAAGAAGCAATGAAATTAAAGTATCCTCATCACTTTCAGATCCATGAGAAGGATGAAAATGCTTAGTCTAGACGCTGACAAGTAAGTATAAGTCTATTTGTATTATGTGATTAATAGTAGCACTAATTTAGGCTTGAACTTGTTTGGGCTGGACAACCATGCTAACATTCGAGGACGAATGTTTTTAAGCGGGAAAGAATGTAACAACCTGTATTATGCGTATGCTAGTTCTATTCACGTGATACTTGACATAGCCTTATAGTATAGGTGAGGGACCGTGCTTCTTATATGATTAGTGTTGGTTTAAACTAGCTCGCAAGGTGAGGTAACACCTTGCACGTTTCAGCATGTGTACTGCAAGTTAGCTCCAACGGAAGTATTTAAACTAGAGGTAGTAAAGTGGTAATTGGGCCAAATGCACTACCACTTACTTGCATTAATT
>NC_064287.1:14157090-14200384 GCF_019186545.1 Solanum stenotomum
TTACATATTCAGTACACTTTTCGTACTGACGTCCCTCGCGGGGGACGCTGCATTTCATGCTGCAGGCACAGGTACTCTTGCTAGTAGACCTCCTCAGTAGGAGCATACGACACTCAGCTACTTTTGGTGAGCTCCAGGTTGCTTCGGAGCTTTACTGAGCCCTTGGTAGACTCATTTTGGTATTGTATCGTAGCTAGGGGTAAGGCGGGGTCTGTCCCGACCTACTCAAAAGGTTTCTATCTTTTAGAGGCTTTGTACACTTATGTATATGGTTCAGTTGCATCTTAACAAGTTGTGGCCTCAATGGCCAAGTCTTGTATATAAGTTTTGGAGTCTACTTATGTCGGTTCATATCGTTGTGTCCCTGGCGAACTTGTCACAAAACTTTCATAGTTGCATGCGTGGTAAGCACAGGTCACATGTGGGTTCTCTCGGGCCTTTAGGGCATCTAGTGCCTGTCCGTCTTAATGGGGTTTGAGGCGTGACAGGAAATGTTGTCTTTTGTAACTCCTTATATATCAGTAAACTTTAGTGTCGGTCCAGAAACTCTTTCACAACCCTTCTCAGTCTCTACTCTAGTTAGTGACCTAGTTATACCTAGACGGGTATACAAAAATCCCCATGCCATGGTTTCCTAAAAAGTCACCTCAGCAGATCTTGTAGAGTTAGAAATGGTAGATTTCAATATCATTTTAGGGATGGATTGGGTACATTCATGTTATGCCTCAGTCGATTGTAGAACTAGGATCGTTCGGTTTCAGTTTCCAAACAAGCTAGTCTTAGAATTGAAGGGTAGTAGCTCAGTGCCTATATGTCAATTTATCTCTTACCTTAAGGCCAGAAAAATGATTTCCAATGGGTATATCTATAATATTGTTTGGGTTAAGGATTCAAGCTCCGAAACTCCAACTCTTGAGTCAGTCCCTGTAGTAAATGAATTCCCAGAAGTATTCCCATAAGATCTTCCCAGAGTTCCTCCTAAAAGGGAAATCGACTTCGGAATAGATCTCCTTCTACATACCCAGCTTATTTTAATTCCTCCTTATAGAATGGATCTAGCCGAGCTTAAGGAATTGACAGAGCAGTTGAAAGACCTTCTAGATAAGGGCTTCATGAGACCTAGTATATCTCCATGGGGTGCTCCAGTGTTGTTCATGAAAAAGAAAGATGGTTCGCTCAGAATGTGCATTGATTATCAACAGTTAAACAAAGTCACAATCAAGAATAAGTATCCCATCCCTAGGATTGATGACTTGTTTGACCAAATTCAAGGTGCTAGTTTTTTTCTTAAGATAGACCTAATATCTGTCTATCATCAGCTCAGAGTCAGAGATAGTGACATCCCAAAAAGAAACTTGGTATGGTCATTATGAATTTATGGTTATGTCATTTGGACTAACAAATGCTCCTGCAACTTTCATGGACTTAATGAATTGAGTGTTAAAACAATATTTGGACCTATTTGTTATCGTCTTTATTGATGATATCCTCATTTAATCTCGGAGTGAGGAAGAGCATGTGACTAATCTCAGAGTTGTTCTGAAAAATCTCGAAGAACGCCACTTATTTTCTAAGTTCAGAAAATGTGAATTATGGTTATAGTCGGTCACTTTCCTCGGTCATGTGGTATCTAATGAAGGGATTCGAGTGGATTTTTAGAAAATTGAGGCAGTAAAACGCTGGCCCAGACCCACCTCTTCAGTAGATATCAGAAGTTTTTTGGGTTTGGCCAGTTATTATAGGAGATTTGTTGAAGGGTTTTCATCCATAGCTTCCCCATTGACCAAGTAGAGTTAGAAGAAGGTCAAATTTCATTGGTCAGATGAGTGTGAAAAAAGCTTCTCAGAATTGAAGATTAGGTTGACTACAGCTCATGTCTTGACTCTACCAAATAGTTCAGACAGTAATGTGATTTATTGTGATGCATCCACGGTCGGCCTAGGTTGTGTGTTGATTCAACGAGGTAAGTGATGAGTCCACGATTTGGACTCATTTAGGGATTTATTTTAATAGAATTAGTGTCATCAAATGCATGTTTTGTGCCAATGAATGATTTAAATCCTTGAATTTTAGGTATTTGGATTTAGGAACGATCCATGGACACTATTGATCAAAAAAGGAACAAAGCAATCTAAAGGAATGAAGAAATGAAGACTTCTTGATCGCCGATGTCACTCGGCGAATCGCCAAATTGACAAGATACCGCCTAAAGTTACAAATTGCTGGAGCTAAAATGGGGGTGAATTCGGCGAGCAACAATTCCATTCGACGTGTCGTCGATATTTTTTACGTAGGACAACCAGGTCGCCAAAAGTGCTGAAGAAGATTCAAGCAAGTGCTTGTGGGCGAGATAGAAGGAAAAAGGGCAAATCACAAAATTATTCGGCGATCCCGACCTGGATTGCCTAAAGTTACATTAGCCAGACCAAGAAGAATTGAAAAATGAAGCTGAGATGAAGAATTGCCGATCTGTCGGTAACACCTGACTTACCTCGCCTAGTAACACATCAGACTTGTTTAAATTAGTTTTGGCTAGAGAGAGAAAGTTATTCAGAAACCTGAGGAAGAAATTACTTAGATAGAAAACACTACCAAAAACTTTTGTAAGTGATTTTAGCAAGAGTTTCTTAGAGATTTTGTAATAGAGAAGATTTTTAGTTGATTTCCTCATATAATTCTCATTTTGTACTCAACTATGTGAGTGAGGATGAATGTTGATTTTTCTACTTCCGATATGAGTGGCTAAAACCCTTCTCTTGGGGTTTGGACTATGAAGCCAATTGTTGAGTTTGCTAAGTGGGTATTGTTGAATTGCACATAATGGGGTTAATTTGAAGTGGGTCTGAGTTGTTGTTGCGTTTTGAAGTTGTTTTGCATATTTAGTTTAACGAGTATAGTGTTGTGAGCTTGCTCGAGAGAGAGGCACAAAACCAAGGTAGCAAACTTAGCATCCTTAGTAGTAGGTTACCTGGATTTCAGCTCGAAAGAGTGAAATACGAAATCTATCCTTTGTATCCAGCTCGAGAGAGTGGATTTGATGAGGACAAAGGGCTGGGCATCTTCCGATTAGTGTTGATATTCGAGAGAATTCAACATAGAAAAGGTAATTTTTTGAAAAAAAGTTATCTTATATAAGGCCCGACCTACCCACAACAAATTACCCTATTGTGAGTATAAACATTCACTATCTAAAGTAAAATTCGACAATTGGTTGGTTAATTCCCCAAATTCTACTTTACTATTTGTTTATTTCGTGTTGATTCGTGAAATCTGACATTTGAAACTCAACCCATAAAGGCGTAACAAGTGTTTCATTAAAGAGATTGTTGTCATAACTTCATCTTCGAATTTGAAGGAAAAACTACTCCCTTGGGACTCGACCCCAACTTACTTTGTTGGGTTATATTACTAATGAACGATCGTTGACACTTAGTATTGGATAAAGTGTTTTGATACGTAAATCAAAATGGCACCGCTGTCGGGGAGTAGCGTTACTTAGAATTCTTTGATTGAAGATTTTACATTCTCAAATTTGTTGGTTATATAGTTGAATTAGCTTTAGTTGCTTTGCATAAGAGTTGGTTGGACTACGTAGAAGTGAACATGAGTGAAGAAGAGATGAATGATAGCCAAGTAGGTCATCGAGATGGTATAGACGATACCAATAGTGTCTACAACCCAGCTCAATCGGGTGGAATGGGTGCAATTTGCATCCCACAAGCTAATGAAAATGCGATGTTTGAAGTCACTAGCACCACTCTTCACTTACTCTAAATGAGGGGACTATATGGAGGACAAGATCACGAAGACCCTCATGAGCACATAAGAAATTTTACAGAGGTTTGCAGCCCTCTTTCATTCAAAACTGTGTCACAAGAGTCAATTCGGATGTGGTTATTCCCATTGTGCTTAACAGGAGAAGCTAATAAGTGGTTAACCAAGTTACCAAACAATTCCATCACATCATAGGAGAAGCTGATTATAGCATTTAACACAAGGTTCTTTCCTCCATCAAGGATGATGAAACTTAGAGACGAAATTCAAGGTTTCAAGCGACGAGGAGGAACCCATCCATGAAACATGGGTGAGGTGTAAGAAACTCCTACTTAAATGCCCAACTCATGTGTTACCAAATGATTTGTTACTTCAATAGTTTTACTGAAGTCTTTATTTGGTTAATAAAGGAGTGGCTGATCAATTGGTACGAGGAGGAATAATGTTACAATCATTTGAGGCAGCTTCGTTTCTTCTTGATGAAATGACTAGAATAAACCAAGTGTGGTAGACCCAAAAGGATCAAGTCTCTTCATTTTGTTTTAGACTAACGCAAGAACAACTTGAGAAAGAGAGAGAGAGGGTTGAAAGCATCAAGAAGATGTTGACCCAAATGGAATTTCTACAAGAGCACACGAAGGGGACCTATGGAGTGTTTAGAGTTGAGGAGGGTTCTACTTCTGGTTACTCAAGGCCGGGGGAGAATCAAGGTTAGAGATCCAAGAGATATGAGGAGGGTTTCCACCCACGCTATCTACATCAAGGCGGAAATTAAGGTTGGAACTACACAAGGGAGAAGAACAAAGGAGATCCTATCAAGATTGGGCTAAGCAAAATAATTATTAGAGAAGGGAAGATGATCATGATGATAACCATACTCACTCGAGTGAAAGCCTAAAATCGAAAGGGAGTGCAAGTAGTCCCCGGGTGAATGGCTTGTTGTCACGCATACTTGATAAAGTTGAAAGTTTGGATGATTTGTTAAAAGGGATGAAAACTGACTTTTCATCATTAAACAGTAAAGTGAACTCTCATGTTGATCCCATCAAGATACTTGAAGGACAATTGAGTTTATTATCAGCTCAATTGAAACCACAGATGACGATGGAAGATGACGCTAGAGGGATGGATGTAGTTACTCGTAGCGGAAAGGTGGCAATAGCTAATATGATGGGAAATGAATATGCTCAAAAGCATGAAGAAGATAAAGGCATGGAGGAACAAGAGTTACTTAGCCATCAAAGCATTGCCAAAGAACCACAAAAGGGAGTGACACAACACGTTCAAATTCCAAAAGTCATGCAACCTCTGCCCAAAATACCTCCCCTATTTCCCCAATGTTTGACGAAGAAGTATGAAGATGAGAAGTGCAACAAATTCTTATCGGTTTTTAAGACATTGTCAATTAATCTCCCCCTTGTATAGGCATTGTTAGAAATTCTGGGATATGCCAAGTTCATGAAAGAGTTAGTCATAAAGAAAAGGAGCTTGGATTTTGAGACAATTTAAGTTTCCCATAGTTGCAATGCAATTATGAGTAAGGAGTTGATAAAAAGAGAGAGGATCCCGGGGCATTTACAATCCCTTTCACTATTGGCATGCTTCAATTCGCTATAGATTTATGCGATTTGGGGGCAAGCATCAACTTGATGCCCTATGCGATATACAAATAACTTGGGTTAGGTGAACCAAAAGCAACCACAATGAGACTCTTAATGGCTGACCGTTCAATCAAACATCTTGTAGGGATACTTTACGACACATTGGTGAAGGTTGATCGATTCATTTCCTTGCCGATTTTTTCATTCTTGATTGTGAAATAGATGCTGAAATTCCCATTATTTTGGGAAGACCATTCTTAGCAACCGGAATAGAATTGGTGGATGTTGAAAGCGGAGAGTTGAAGTTTCGGGTGAACGAAGAAGAAGTAACCTTCAATGTTTGTAAGTCAATGAAACACCCAAGTAATATTCATGTGATGTCTACCGTTGATTTTATCGATGAGGTGGTGGTTAACATGAGTCATTTGATCTGCATGACCGAACCTCTTGAAGTTGTGCTTGCTAACTTTGATGAATTGAAATTTAAGGTTATGAAGAGCGAGTAGCTTCTCTTTCAGGCTCGGGAGGGTATTGAAAAACTCCATTGAAATTGGACATTGATTTGAAAAATAGAGAGAGTCCTCCCGCAAAGCCATCAACAGAAGAACCACCACATCTGGAATTAAAAGCACTTCCCCCCATCTCCTGTATGCTTTCTTGGGGGAAAATAACATTGTACTGGTGATTATTGTGGCTGACTTGCTTGAATGGCAGGTGAAATTGCTTCTTCAGGTGTTATAAAGGCATATCAAAGCTATAGGTTGGAACATAGTTGATATAGTGGGCCTTTCTCCCGGTATCTGCACTCACAAAATTCAGCTTGTTAGTGAGTGTAAATCGAGTGTTGAACATCAACGGAGATTGAACCCATCAATACAAGAAGTACTGAAAAAACAGATAATAAAGTGGTTAGACGTAGGTGTGATCTACCTTATTGCTAATAGAAAATGGGAAAGCTCGGTGCAATGTGTGCCAAAAAAGGGGGTATCACAGTGGTCCCGAATGAAAATGAGGAACTTGTGTCTATGAGGCCGGTGATCGAATGGAAGGTATGCATGGATTACCAGACGTTAAAATCATAGACTGAAAAAGATCACTTCCCCATGACCTTCATGGATTAAATGCTTGATCGACTCTCGGAAAGAGGTTGACATTGCTTTTTGGATGGGTATTCCAGTTACAACCAAATCTCCATTGCACCGGAAGACCAAGAGAAAACTACCTTCACATTCCCCTATGGGACTTTTGCCTTTAAAAGGATGCCATTCGGATTATGCAATGCCCCGACAACCTTCTAACGTTGCAGCTACCGATTTTTTGCGACATGGTAGAAGATTCAATAGAGGTATTTATGGATGACTTCTCAGTTGTGGGTGATACTTTTGAGACGTGCTTAGAACACTTAGGACAAGTTCTCCAAAAATGTATGGAGACGAACTTGGTCCTCAACTGAGAAAAGTGTCACTTCATGGTTAAAAAAGGAATAATACTTGGTCACAAGATGTCACAAAAGGGGCTGGAGATTGATAAAGCAAAGATTGAAGTAATTGAAAAATTACCACCACCAATTTCGGTGAAGGGGTTCATAGTTTCTTAGGACATGCCGGTTTCTACCGGAGGTTCATCAAAGACTTCTGAAAGATTGCATATCCTTTATGTAAACTCTTAGAGAAAGAGGTGAAATTCCAATTTGATGATGCTTGTATGGTGGCTTTTCAGTGCTTAAAGGAGAAATTAGTATCTACCCCGGTCATTATTAGTCCTAATTGATCAGAATCTTTTGAAGTAATGTGTGATGCAAGTGGAACGACATTGGGTGTTGTGCTGGGGCAGAAACGTAACAAACTTTTTAACCCAATTCATTACGCAAACAAGACTCTAAACAGTGCTCAACGTAACTATACCGTTACTGGACAAGAGTTGCTTAAGGTAGTCTACGCATTTGAGAAATTTCGGGCATACTTGTTAGGCACCAAAGTAATTGTTCACAGTGATCATGTTGCACTCCTTTACCTAATAGCAAAGAATGATGCAAAACCGAGGTTGATATGGTGGGTGCTTGTAACAGCCAGAAATTGATAGCTGAAACTAGAGCCTAACGTATGAAACTTATAAGTTTATGTATAAATTGAAGATATAAAAGGGTCCAAAAATTTGGCTAAGTGTAAGTTTAAGGAGGGTTCAAGGGAGGCAAAAGGATTCACCTTCCCTAGAAGCTTCCTTGAACCAATGCCTTAGCCAATTTTGACGAAGTATATTTTCAAGAGACGGTTCAAGGAAGGTAAAAGCCTTCACCACCCATAGAAGCTTCCTTGAACCAATGCCTTAGTTTTTTTAAGGCAAACCACGTTAGGGTTTAAGGACCAAGTGGATGGACCACCAGGCGTGGGGGGCTGCCTTAACACATGGACAGTGCACGTGTGCAAGTGGTGGTCCACTGCCATGTACTCCCTTGTAGACTTATGCCTTAGCTTTAAAAAGGTAAAGACAAGTCCAAGGGAGGGTTTAAAGAAGGTACATAAATTCAAGGGCCTTAAAAGCTACCATGGTAATTGCCTTAGTTTTATTTGGGCAATCCCAGGGAAGCATAAAAAGGGATAATTTCGTAATTTCCTTTTTAGTCCAAAATAATTGGGTATAGTCTATATTATTTTTTTAATAAATATATATATGGTATAAATAGGCCTTTTGAATACTCCCATGAATATGCCTTAGCTTTAAAAAGCCAAAGGCAAAGTCCAAGGGAGGGTCCAAGGATAGTGGACCACTTCAAGGACCTTAAATGCTTCCTTAAACATTTCCTTAGTTTTTTTTTTGGCTAAGTCCATATGTGCAGGGGCGTTTTCATAAATATTATTTTAAAGATAAATTAGAAAGTGGGTATATTTTATATTATTTATAAATAACTATATAAGGGATTTTATATTAAAATATCCCCAAAATTAATCACTTTCACAAACACCCACTTCAAACTAAAAAAGTTCATCTCTTCTCCAATATTTCTCTCTCTACAACTTCCTCCATTGAAGAACACGAAAAGCTTCAAGATTAGGGTTCATGCTCCAAGGTTTTCACTCCAACTTCGTGGCAAAGCTTCAATTAAGGTATGAGAACCTTCATTCATGGAATTTGTTTCTCCATGAAGCCCTTCAACACTAATTTTCAAAATTGGGAATTTGTTCAAAAACTAGGGTTTTGATTCTAGCCTTGGGTTCTTCTTGAAAATGATTTCTTTATTTTAATTATCCTATATTATGATGAATTTGATGTTTAATGAGGGTTTTTATTGTGAAATTTCTTCATGAACCCATGTGCTTCCCCATGACCCCAACTTTATGAAATTGAGATGGGTTTGTTCATGCAATGTGAATACTTAGAATAGTATTTATGTTAATTTAGTCAATTAGTCTTGTTTGATTCATGCTTAAAGTAGTAATTCTAAGGGTGATTGCAAGACATGATCTATGACTCTTGAAGGGTAAATTATAAGTGTTGAATCTTGAAGTATAGCCTTGAAGACAATGTATTAAGGTACTCTATGTTTAAGATTCTTATATATGTATGGATTGAACCACTTGAAAAGTGGAGGTGCTTACTTTTCATGTATTTATGTTTGAAGTTATGTTCCACTTGAATGGTGAAAATCCAATGACTAATGTGTGAATTATGGTTTATTGAAAGACTAGTTTCCTTTACTACTACACATGATTATGGATTAATTATCATGGATGATTATATGATGATTCTAAGGTGAAAGGTAGTTCTCACCATGTTGAATCAATGAGCTATATTATGAGTTGGGTTAAATGAAGGGTAATGTATTCCTTCTCATATGAAATTGTAATTCACCTTAACTATGTATAAGTTGGAGAATAATGCTTAGCACCGAGCGGATATGGAAAATGAGGTAGAGACTCTCCCGCTAGTTTTAGGCCAGGTACATATGTTCTCATGAGATGGAAACTGTCCCGCTAGTAAAATTGGTCGGGTTTCTAGAAGCAATCTCCCTATCCCATAACTATGTGCCCGCATAGGTATTAGCTAGTGGATCCACAATATAGCTATATATGTCTAGTTCTACCTTAGGCAAGTAGGATGCCTTTTTCAGTGTAGGTTTATATGACACCGGATTCCATGTAGCTCACATGGTCTATGTCGGTTAATGCACTTCTCCCTATGTAATAAGATAATGAATATGACTTGAACTATACTTGTAATTTCTTGATAAGTTTACTTAGTAGGAGTGGGGGTATGGGACTTCACTTTTATATTGCACAAGTGAGCTTTGAAAGGGATTGGCGGTTGGTTCAGTAGGCTATGGTAAGAGTATGATATATGTTGATTGGATTGTTGCTATGGTATGACTCTCTTTATGTATATGTAATGAGTATGAATACCCCTATATGATAAGAACATGAGTTAGGTAATATGGTTCCTCCAGAAGTTCTACTTAGTATGGATGGGGTTATGGGACTTCATTCTTGCATTGAACAAGTAGATTTTGAAAGTGGGCATTGTATGTCTCTCCTATGATATGATGATTATGAATGTATGATTTATTATGAATATGAACATGGACTATACTAATGACTTCTTAATGAGTTTTACATAGTGTGAGTAGGGGTATGGGACTTCACTTGTACATTGCATAAGTAGACTTATAAAGGGGGTATAGTGTGGTTTCCTTATGCTATGAAGATATATGAATTATGTATGCATGATATGGATTGTTGCTATGAGTGACTTTATTTATTATAAGATATGAGCATGAATGTTTCCTTGCTTATGAATGTTGGCGATGAATAAGGGCAAGGTATGTTATGCATGATCATGGTGGCCTAGAAGTAATACTTAGTGTAGATAGGATTATGGGATCCTATCTATGCATTGCACAAGCAGAGCTCAAGGTTACTTATGTGATGGTTTTATTATGATGATATGATCTTGGCATTGGATTAAATATGTGAACTGTATCTTGTGAAGTTTGGAGTATGCATTATGTTTTGTTGGAGACTATACTTGTGACTATGATGCTATCCTCTATGTTATGATGAAGTGTGTATGGTTTGTCTTATGAGCTACATTCTCTAACTATTTCAAAGATGATGTTCAAAATGGCATATAGCGTGGTTTCAAACAAAATGTCCATTTTAAGCATGTTTTAAATGTTTTTATGCATGGCTACCATACTTAGTATATTTTGTGCTAACGCATGTTTCTATGTTTTCTACAAATGTAGGTATTGGTCCTTGGTGGTGGTATTCTTGGTTCAAGCTTGGATTAGTTAGTTTCCCCAAGTTTAGTTGGTGAGTCCTCAAGCTTCGAGGACAAGTAATTTACTTTGAGTTTCTTTAAGTATTTCCATTTAGAAACTATTGTAAGGGCATTGTCCCTATTCGATTGTATTAGTTGGTCAAATGCGACAATGTCTAGACTCTCGTTTGTTTTATAAAATGACTTTGATTGTAAAGAAAAAGTTTTAATTTTTCTGTATTATTCTATGTCATTATGTGATGATTATGCTAAGGGCTTGTACGAGACCCTTTTGGGGGTCAAGTACATTGTGTTGCTTCTAGGAGTAACCCCCGGTCATGACAGCAAACTTGGTATCAGAGCATAAAATTTTGGGATAATTTTAGGTTGATGTCTCATAGACCATGTCTAATAGAGTCTTGTTCGTGGGTGTGAATTGCGCTACACCTATGAATTAGAGGCTATAAGATGCTTAGGATTTCACTTCTTCATTACTGTTGAATCGTGCCATAGAACCTAACTCTATAAGATCTCTCTCTTATCCCTTGTCCGATGGTCTTCAAGATGTGACTACCGAAAAAGGTAAATGCTACATAGATTGAGGGAGAAAAGGTTTGTGGTGATGTCAATTGTGAAATTATGACTAGGTAGGACTTGATATGGTGTATTTAGATGCAATCCTTTGGTAAAGATAGGTTACTTTATGGTTATGGTTATGTTGGTAAAAAGTCATGATGAGATGTGTGAAGTGAGTAGACTCCTCTAATAAGGGTAGAAGTGGAATTCATCTTGGTTTGGAATCATCTTGGGTGATGAGTGTGAAGGTTTAAGTGATGACTTGCTCCAACCTTAGAATAAAAAGAAGTGATGCTTAGAAGAGGTTATATAGGCTTGCTCTTAAGGGGGAGTTGAAGTCCTTAGTTAACAAGGTTGGTGAGTGTTCTCCATGTCATGATTTAGGTTGACTTGAATTTTCACCTTATGAGGTATAGTAAGTTTGAAGAGTTTAGACCCGGTTTGGTAGACTCATATGAGATTATGAGTGATGTCCTAGTAAGGGTCTTAGTAAGGATGCTACTAGAGGTGACTAAGAAGACTCTCCAGATGAAGGTACCAGTATGTTGGTAATTTCATGTTAGTGTAAGTGTTATGTGGAATTTCGGTACTACCTTTATCTTATATGATGCCTTTTGAGGCTATGAGGTTTAATATTTCCCAAGACGATCGGACCTTGGGGAGGAAGTGCAGCAAGTGAGCCCTTTAATAGAACCTTTTTCAGCTTTTACCCCAGTTAATGATTTAAAGTTAGCAAATGGGTTTATGGAAGATGCCCCATTACCTTGTCCCCTAGAGTTACTTTTATCGACTTGGTAGAACTTGACATATGGGGTTTTTTAGGTGACTTTTTGTATGGATGGGTTGAATGCATGGTATGTTTATTGATGATAGGACCCGAATGGTTAGGTCCCAATTTCCTTATGAGCCTAAGACTAAGGTGAAATATGTTGAATTCAAAACCCCTCCTGTAGAGTCGGTGCCGGTAGTGAATGAGTTTCCGAAAGCTTTGCCCGATGGTTTGCCGTTATTCCTCCCAAGAGAGAAATAGATTCTTAAAAAGCCAAAGGCTAAGTCCAAGGGAGGTTCCAAGGCTAGGGGAACACTTCAAGGACCTTAAATGCTTCCTTAAACATTTCTTTAGTGTTTTTGGCTAAGTCCATATGTTCAGGGGCGTTTTCGTAAATATTATTTTTAAGTTAAATTAGAAAGTGGGTATCTTTTATATTATTTCTAAATAACTATATAAGGTATTTTATATTAAAATATCCCTAAAATTAATCACTTTCACAAACACCCACTTCAAAATAAAAATTTCATCTCTTCCCAATATTTCTCTCTCTACAAGTTCCTCCATTGAAGAACACAAAAAGCTTCAGATTAGGGTTCAAGCTCCAAAGTTTTCACTCCAATTTCGTGGCAAAGCTTCAATTAAGGTATGGGAATCTTCATTCATTGAATTTCTTTTTCCATGAAGCCCTTCAACACTAACTTTTGAAATTGGGAATTTGTTCAAAAAACTAGGGTTTTGATTCTAGCCATGGGTTCTTCTTGAAAACGATTTCTCTATGTTAAATATCCTATATTATGATAAATTTTATGTTTAATGAGTGTTTTTATTGTGAAATTCCCCATGAACCCATGTGCTTCTCCATGACCCCAACTTTATGAAATTGAGATGGGTTTGTTCATGCAATGTGAATACTTAGAATATCATCTATGTTTATTTAGTCAATTAGTCTTGTTTGATTCATGCTTAGAGTAGTAATTCTAAGGGTGATTGCAAGACCTGATCTATGACTCTTGAAGGGTAAATTGTAAGTGTTGAATCTTGAAGTATAGCCTTAAAGGCAATGTATGAAGGTACTCTATGTTTAAGATTCTTATATATGAATGGATTGATCCACTTGAAAGGTGGAGGTCCTAATTTTCATGTATTTATGTAAGAAGTTATGTTCCACTTGAATGGTGAAGATCCAATGACAAATGTGTGATTTATGGTATTGTTGAAAGACTAGTTTCCTTTACTACTATACATGATTATGTATGAATTTTCTTGGATGATTATATAATGATTCTAAGGTGAAATGGAGCTCTCACCATGTTGAATCAATGAGCTAAGTAATGAGTTGGGTTGAATGAAGGGTAATGTACTCCTTCTGATATCAAATTGTAATTCACCTTAACTATGTTTAAGTTGGAGAATAATGCTTAGCACCGAGCAGATATGGCAATTGAGGTAGAGACTCTCCCGCTAGTTTTAGGGTGGGTCTTCTACATATGATCTCATGAGATGGAAACTCTCCCGCTAGTAAAATAGGCCTGGTTTCTAGAAGCAATCTCCCTATCCCATAACTATGTGCCCTCATAGGTATTAGCTAGTGGATCCATATTATAGCTATATATGTCTAGTTCTACCTTAGGCAAGTAGGACGCGTTTTTTCGATGTAGGGTTATATGACACCGGATTCCATGTAGCTCACATGGTCTATGTCGGTTAATGCACTTCTCCCTATGTAATAACCTAATGAATATGACTTGAACTATACTTGTGATTTCTTGATAATTTTACTTAGTAGGAGTGGGGGTATGGGACTTCACTTTTATATTGCACAAGTGAGCTTTGAAAGGGATTATGCATTATGTTATGGTAAGACATGAAGGTATGATATATGTTGATTGGATTGTTGTTATGGTAAGACTCTCCCTATGTATATGTAATGAGTATGATTATCCATATATGATAAGAATATGAATTATGATAAGAGCATGAGTTAGGTAATATGGTTCCTCCAGAAGTTCTACTTAGTATGGATGGAGGTATGAGACTTAATTCATGCATTGTACAAGTAGATTTTGAGAGTGGGCATGGTATGTCTCTCCTATGATATGATGATTATGAATGTATGCTTTACTATGAATATGAACATGGACTATACTAATGACTTCCTAATGAGCTTTACTTAGTGTGAGCGGGGGTATGGGACTTCACTTGCACATTGCACAAGTAGAATTATAAAGGGGTTATAGTGTGGTTTCCTTATGCTATGACAATATATGAATTATGTATGCATGATATGGAATATTGCTATGAGTGACTTTATTTATTATAAGCTATGAGTATGAATGTCTCCTTGTTTATGAATGTTGGCTATGAATAAGGTCAAGGTATGTTATGCATGATCATGGTGGCCTAGAAGTAATACTTAGTGTAGATAGGATTATAGGATCCTGTATATGCATTGCACAAGTAAAGCTCAAGGTTACTTATGTGATGGTTTTATTATGATGATATGATCTTGGCATTGAATTATATATGTGAACTATATCTTGTGAAGATTGGAGTATGCATTATGTTGTGTTGGAGACTATACATGTGACTATGATGATATCCTCTATGTTATGATGAAGTGTGTATGGTTTGTCTTATGAGCTACATTCTCTAACTATTTCAAAGATGATGTTCAAAAATGGCATATAGCATGGTTTCAAACAAAATGTACCTTTTAAGCATGTTTTAAATGTTTTTATGCATGGCTACCATACTTGGTACATTTTTTGCTAACCCATATTTCTATGTTTTCTACAAATGTAGGGATTGGTCCTTGGTGGTGGTATTCTTGGTTCAAGCTTGGATTAGTTAGTTTCCCCAAGCTTAGTTGGTGAGTCCTCAAGCTTCGAGGACAAGTAGTTTACTTTGAGTTTCTTTTAATATTTCCATATAGAAACTATTGTAAGGACGTTTTCCCTATTCGATTGTGTTAGATGGTCAAATGAGACAATATTTAGACTCTCGTTTGTTTTATAAAATGACTTCGATTGTAAAGAAAAAGTTTTAATTTTTCCGCATTATTCTATGTCATTATGTGATGATTATGCTAAGCGCTTGTACGAGACCCTTTCAGGGGTCAAGTACGTCGTGTTGCTTCTAGGGGGTAACCCTGGGTCGTGACAGTGCTACTATTGCAAGAATTTCACTTTGAGGTCAAAGATAGAAGAGATTGCAAAAATCAGGTGGCTGACCACTTATCAATGTTAGAGGGCAAGGAGAATGACGAGCATGAGGTTGGCATAGATGATTCCTTCCCTGATGAACAAGTGTTTACAATAACTCTCAAACAAACTCCCTGGAATGCAGATTTCACCAATTTCACAGTGTGCAGATTAATGTCAGATGAGCTAAACTTTACCAACAAAAGAGGTTCATATTCGACTTTAAAAAGTACTTTTGGGATGAACCATACTTGTTTCGAGAGTGTGAAGATCATATCATTAGACGGTGTGTTCCGGAATAAGAGGCGGTAGAAATTCTCCATGTTTGTCATGTTTAACCGGTTGGGGCCCATCACAGCGGTGTGCATACAGCCGCTAAAGTTCTCCAAGTGGATATTATTGGCCATCCCTCTACAAGGATGCACATGAATTTGTGAAGAAATGGGCTCAATTTCAGAAGCAAGGTAGAGTATCTAAAAGACACGAGTTACCCCTTACTCCCATTTTAGAAGTTGAGCTATTTGATGTTTGGGGAATCAATTTCATGGGCCCATTTGTGAGTTCCTTTGGTAATAAGTATATTTTAGTAGAAGTAGATTATGTTTCTAAATAAGTGAAAGATGTTGCACTTCCAAACAATGAAGGGAAAAGTGTGGTTCAATTTCTGAAACGCTACATCTTTGCTAGATTCGGTACTCCTCGAGCTATTATTAGTGATGGCGGTTCCCACTTTTGCAATAAATGATTCTCAACTACATTGAGTAAGTATGGCGTGAAACACAGGGTAGCGGGTCCATATCATCCCTAAACAAACGGTCAAGTCGAAGTGTCAAATTGGGAGATCCAGAGCATCTTGGCTAAGACAGTGAATGCTAATAGGACTGACTGGTCTCGAAAGCTTAATGACACACTATGGGCACATCACACCGCATACAAAACTCCAATCGGTATGTTTCCGTATCAATTAGTTTTTGGGAAGTCTTGCCATCTACCAGTCGAGTTTATACACAAAGCAGTGGGCATTGAAAGCTCTAAATTTGGACTGGACAACAACCTCAAAAGAGAGAGTAGAGCGGTTAAACGAGTTCGATGAAATCATGTTTAAAGCTTATGAAAGTTCAGCTCTTTACAAGGAAAAGATGAAGAAGTGGCATGATGCAAAGATACTTAAGAGAGAGTTCAAGGTGGGATATTGGGTGTTACTATACAACTACCGACTTAGACTATTTCCCGAAAAACTCAAGTCCAAATGGTCAGGACCATTCAGAGTGACAAGAGTCTTCACCAACGGTGCCATAGAAGTTAAGGGTTAAGAAGGACCAGCATTTAAGGTGAATGGGCAACGCTTAAAGTTATACTTTGGAGAGTGCCAGGAAATCTGTTTGATTGAGGCGGTGTACCTAGAAGATGCCTGAGAGCATTTCCACGTCATGATGCGACGTTAAATAAGGCGCTTCTTGAGAGGCAACCCAAGTGTTAGTGTTTTTAAAAATGTGTGTGTTGATTTTGCAGGAGCTAGATCATGAGCGAGACAAAAGTGCTATTGGCGAGTCGCCGAACCCGTTCGGCGAACTCAAATGGGTCCGCCTTATGGACCTAAAAAATGGAGCTTAGATTTTGGAACATTCGGAGGAATACCTTCACCATTAGGTGAGTCGCCAATGTGCTTAGGCTACCAAACTTTCCTTGCCCTTTTTCCTTCGACATTGATTACGTCCCTCAAGGATCGTCCGGCGATATTCTGACTCCATTATGCAAGTCACCAAATTGTTTGGTGACCTCCTAAATTTTCATTGATCTGCCCTTCTCTGCGAGTGCAGTGCACTGGAACTAAGGGCAATCTGAAGAACATTAGGCGCATTGCCAAATCATTTGGCGAGTGGTTTACTCTCTCGTCAACTGCGCGTTTAGTGATGATTCCTCGTTACCCTGCCCTACTTGTTTACACACTAGAATGTTTTCATTTCTTGTTAGTCTTTCTTTATTATTCTTATTTTGTTTTATTTGCGGTAATTCCAGTTCTCTACCCACATTGAGTACAATGTTGAATGCCTTTGGTGGGATGGTGGAAATTGGCCAGTGTCCTCAACGAACTTCCTCCTCTTTATGCCACCTCTCCTGTTTGTGAATATGGTTTTTCTCTTGCAAATTTGAGTACTGGTTTTGATCAACATAGATGACTTGAACAGTGCTCACAATCGAACAAAAATGAATATGCGGGTACGATTAGGCCAAATGAAGTTGCATAGATAATATGTGAACTCTTTTCATCTCGTTGTGACTAGCCAAGTATCGAATTGAGTGTCTTGTGATGAGCATTGCACACTAGCGAAAGTGTGGAGTCTTTTTTTGACATTGATGTCTATGCCTTGTGTGATAAGCATACTGTGAACCATATATGATGACACCTAGAATTTACCCCGTTGGTCCGATTGACTAAGTAAGGCAATCTCTTGATATGATCTTAGGCAACTTTGAAGAGTGTGAAACAATTTAATAGTATACCTCTTTTGTGGCCTACCATGTGAGTGTGTGAACCCTTTTGAACACCCTTTGAGCCTTAAGATTTTCTTAGAAGTAACTTGATAACATTGTGACCTTTCTTGATCCATTGCCCATAATCCTCTTGATTTGTGGTTTGTTTAAATATCCAACTTAGGCTAAATCCTAAGTTGGGGGTGTGGTGAAAAGTGAAGGTAAATCAATAAGTGAAAGAAAATCCCCTTTGACCCATGGTTTTGAGAAAAATAGAACCTCTCCATACAAAAAATAGAGGGAGAGAGAAAGAAGAAAAGAATGAAAAAGAAAACGAATGAAAAAGTTGTGGAATAAAATTGTGAAAATACAAAGAAAATGGTGGGTTTTCCAACAGTCCATGGAAAGTGAATAATGGGATGACTTGTGAGCACGAATGAAAATGATGAAGAAAAAGAAAGGAAGTGTTGTTCATACCACATTTCATGAGGACTATAGCCATTGAGCCTAAATGACTATACATTTGCACTCAGCCCCATTACGAGCCTTGAAAAGACCGTTTTGACCTTGAGTGAGCTGAAACAAGTGTTGATTGAAAAATACGGGCAAACTTATGGGTGAAATCATGCATTGTGTTCATCTTTGTGAGTGTGAGCATTGCATTTGGTTCCGGAGATTTTAATTGTGAACCATTGTGTGTGAACATGGAATCATTCTTTGTGTGAAGGCATTTGAGTACCTTTGTTGAGCTCGAACTTGCATTAGAAGCAAATATTGCTAACTTGAAAATCTTTGATAGTGGTGTCACAACTTGAATCTTTGAGTGCACAATTAATCCTTACATGAGTAAGTTGAGTCTTTTTGTGTGCATTCATGATTGAATATTGTGTAGCACTGTTTGAGATATCCCTTATTGAACTGCTAAACTTGAGTGTTACTTGAGGACAGACAAAAGTTTAAGTTGGGGGTATTGATGAGTCCACCATTTGGACTCATTTAGGGCTTTATTTTAATAGAATTAGTGACCTCAAATACATGTTTTGTGCCAATGAATGATGTAAATCCTTGAATTTCAGGTATTTGGATTTAGGAACGATGCATGGACACTATTGATTAAGAAAGGAACAAAGCAAACTAAAGGAATGAAGACCTGAAAACCTAATAATCACTGATGTCATTCGGCGAATTGCCAAATTGCCAAGATACCGCCTAAAGTTACAGAATGTTGGAGCTAAAATGGGGGTGAATTCGGCGAGAAGCAATTCCATTTGGCGTGTCGCCGATTTTTTCGGCGAAGGACAACCAGGTTGCCAAAAGTGTTGAAGATTCAAGCAAGTGCTGATAGGAGAGATAGAAGAAAAAAGGGTGAATCGTTGAGTTATTCAGCGATCCCGACCTGGAACGCCTAAAGTTACAGTAGTCAGACCAAAAAGAAGTGAAAAATGAAGTCGAGATGAAGAACAATCGGCGAATCACTGATCTGTCAGCGACACCCGACTTACATCGCCTAGTGGTCTTCAACAGTGACACATCAGACTTGTTTAAATTAGTTTTTTTCTAGAGAGAGAAAGTAATTCAGAAACATGAGAAAGAAATTACTTAGAGAGAAAACACAACCAAAAGTTTTTGCAGGTGATTTTAGCAAGATTTTCTTAGACATTTTGTAATTGAGAGGATTTTTAGTTGATTTACTCATATAATTCTCATTTTGTACTCAACTATGGGAGTGAGGATGGATGTTGATTTTTCTACTTTTGATATGAGTGGCTAAAACCCTTCTCTTGGGGTTTTGACTATGAAGCCAATTGTTGAGTTTTGCTAAGTGGGTATTGTTGAATTGCATATAATGGGGTTAATTTGAAGTGGGTTTGAGTTGCTGCTACTTTTCGAAGTTGTTTTGCATATTTAGTGTAACAAGTTTAGTGTTGTGAGCTTATTCGAGAGAGAGGCACAAAACCAATGTAGCAAACTTATCATCCTTAGTAATGGGTTACCTGTATTTCAGCTCGAGAGAGTGAAATATGAAATAAATCCTTTGTATCTAGCTCGAGAGAGTGGATTTGATAAGGACAAAGGGTTGGGCATCTTACGATTAGTGTTGAAGTTCGAGAGAATTCAACATATAAAAGGTAATTGTTCGAAAGAAATTTATCTTATATAAGACCCGACCTACTCACAACAAATTACCGTAATGTGAGTATTAACATTCACTCTCTGAAGTAAAAAATTTGACAATTGGCTGGTCAATTCCCCAAGTTCTACTTTACCATTTGTTTATTTCGTGTTGATTCGTGAAATTGGAGTGAAATTTGACATTTGAAACTCAACCCATAAAGGCGTAACAAGTGTTTCATTAAAGAGATTGTTGTCACAACTTCATCTTCGAATTTGAAGGAAAAACTACTTCCTTGGGACTCGACCCAACTCACTTAGTTGGGTTATATTACTAATTAATGATCGTTGACACTTAGTATTGGATGAAGTGTCTTGATACATTAATCAGTAAGGTCGTAGCTTATGTTTCTAGACAACTTAAGGTCCATTTGAAGAACTACCCGACTTAATTATGACCTCAAACTTGCAGTCGTAGTATATGCCTAAAGATTTGGAGACATTACTTGTATGGTGTTCATGTTGATGTATTCACAAACCATAAAAGCCTCCTGTATGTGTTTACCCAAAAAGATTTCAATCTTCGTCAGAGGATATGGTTTGATTTCCTCAAGAAATATGACATGAATGTGTTTGCCATCATGGTAAGGCCAATGTAGTGGTTCATGCTCTCAGTAGACTGTCTATGGGTAGTGTAGCACATGTTGAGGAAGAAAAGAAAAAGTTAGCCAAAGATGTTCACCGACTTTCTTGCTTAGGAGTTTGCCATACGGACA
This sequence comes from Solanum stenotomum, assembly GCF_019186545.1. NCBI lineage: Eukaryota > Viridiplantae > Streptophyta > Magnoliopsida > Solanales > Solanaceae > Solanum > Solanum stenotomum. Next base: position 14,177,630 of record NC_064287.1, read on the forward strand.
CATCAGATGGTTGTGTGATAGTTCAGAATGGATCAGAATCTTCATTGGTAGCATATGTTGAGTGAAAGTAGGACAGTGATCCTATATTACTTCAGTTGTAAGGCACAGTTCATCAGTAGAAAGTTAAGGCTTTCTCCCAATGGGGTGATGGTGTGATTCGTTACCAGGGGAATTTTATGTGTTCCAAATGTGAGTGACTTGAGGCAGCAGATCCTTAAAACAACCCATAATTCCAGATATTTTATTCATACATGTGCCACTAAGATGTACCGTGATCTTGGAGAAGTCTTTTGGTAGAACGGCATGAAGAGAGACATCACAGACTTTGCGGTTAAGTGTCCTAATTGTCAACAAGTGAAGGTAGAACATCACAAACCAGGAGGTATGACTTAAGATATTAAAATTCCTACATGGAAGTGGGAAGTGATAAACATGGACCTCATTACGGGTTTACCTTGTATTTGCAGACAGCATGACTCAATTAGGGTAATAGTGGACATGGTCACTAAGTACGCTCACTTCTTGGTTGTCAAGACTGCAGATTCAGCAGAGAACTACGCCAAGCTCTACCTCAATGAGATAGTCAAGTTACATGAGGTTCCCTTGTCTATCATCTAAGATAGAGTTACTTAGTTTACCTCTCATTTCTGGAAATCGTTTCAGAGAGGTCTTGGTACTCAGGTAAATCTCAGTACAACATTTCATCCACAGACAGCTGGTTAGGAAGAGTTTACCATTCAGACCTTAGAGGACATGTTGAGACCTTGGGTGATCGATTTCAAGGGTAGTTGGGAGGATCACCTACCTCTTATATAGTTCACCTATAATAATAGCTACCATTCTAGTATTCATATGGCTCCTTATGAGGCACTATATGGGCGTAGTTTAAGGTCCCCGATTGGTTGGTTTGAAGTAGGTGAAGCAGCCTTGATTGGGCTTGTTTCGGTTCATGAAGCTATGGAAAAAGTTTAGCTCATCAGAGATAGACTAAAGGCAAATCAGAGATGTCAGAATTCCTATGCAGATGTGAAGAGAAGGGACTTAGAGTTTGAAATCGATGCTTGGGTTTTCCTAAAGTTGTCACCTACGAACGGGGTGATGAAATTTGGCAAGAAAGGGAAGCTCAGTGCTAGATATGTAGGTCCTTACAGAATCCTGAAAAGGGTTGGTAATGTGGCATATGTGTTAGAGTTGCCAACAAAAGTAGAAGCGATTCATTCAGTCTTTCACAGTTCCTTGTTGAAGATGTGTGTGGGTGATTCGGCATCAATAGTACCATTACAGAGTGTGGATATGAAGGATAGTCTCGCTTATGAAAAGGTTCCAGTTGAGATCCTTGACCATCAAGTTCGTAGATTGAGAAATAAGGAAGTAGCTTCAGTAAAGGTTTTGTGGAAGAGTCGGTCCATAGAGGGAGCTACTTGGGAAGCAAAAGTAGTCATGAAGGCAAAGTATCCTCACCTCTTTCCTTCAAATTCCATTTCAGCTTCAGGTAATAGTTCCTCTCCAGTTTCTTAGTTTACTCTTACATAAATTCAGTTTTAGTATCATTTTCCTTCAGTTGTTCTTGCATTTCAGCATATTTGCATGTTCTTGGAACTCAGTTCAGTTAGATATTAGTTTCTAGTACTTAGTGGTAGGGTTTGCAGCTTTTTCCCTCCATACTTAGCTAGTTTAGACTTCATTCGAGGGCGAATGTTCCCAAGGGGTAGATATTGTAACACCTCCGAACTTATAAGACCAGCACAATAGAAAATTGGTGAACCACGGTAGGGTTCACAGACCGTGAAAGGAACCACGGTCCGTCGACCTGCCCATGGTTCACACCCACACAGAAATAGTGGACCACAGGACCCTTCACATGTCATGGACCACCACACGAGCCGTGGAGAGGCTCGTGGAAGCTAGGCAAAACTCACCAGGCTCAGGCATCAAACCACGGATCCCTTCAAGGTCGTGGTCTTGATGATGGGCCGTGGTGGCGTTCGAAAACCAGAGCCAGCAGACCCCAGCCCAAGTGAAGAACCACGGTGACCTTCACGGTCTGTGATCCTTCATACAGGCCGTGGTAGGGCTCTTGGTTGGGCCACCCAAAACCACTAGTCCCTAGCTAAGGACCACGACCCACTTGACAGGCCGTGGTCCCTTTGACGGTCCGTCATAGGGTCCATGGAAGGCCCCCACCAAAATTTAAGTAGGGTCATTTTGGTCTTTACCTCTATGCGTTGGACACCTAAACTACGTTGTTTAACTCTTAAACTACATCGTTTTACTCAGTTTATGCCTAGTAATTTAGTAAGAACTTACCCAAAATGATTATTGTCCAAAATTCACCAAGCTTAGATCGAAAGGAAGAGAAAAGAGGCGATAGCTTTCTCAAGAACACAGAGCAGGTTTTCTTTAGTTCTAGCCCCGAAATCAAAATATTTTTCCGTGAAATTCGTCACCAGGTATGTGGGATTTCACTAGTGGATTCCTTTCGTTTACTAGGTCCCTACAATTCAGTCAGACTCTTGATTCCCTATATCTTGTTTAGACCTAGGGTTTCTAGAAACTTTAGATATTTGTTGTGATTTAGTTGTTATAGTGTTCCTAATCAGATTATCATGTTTTTGTGGAATCGTTGTTTAGTTCTTTAGATGAAACTCAGAACCCTAGTGGTGTAGATTCTCTTAGTTCATGAATTACACTTGCTAGGTTAGTAAAATAGATAATTATGCTTCAGTTTTCAAATGTCACATTGTCACTGTATAATTATTACATTCTCAGATTTTGCATGTCAATATTTTAAGCTATTCAAAATTTCACTCATAGTTGGGAATAGACTTAACACCGAGTTAGACTAGGGTTCAGCATACCTTTATAGTCTTAGAACTACGTGCCCCTAGGTTTATAAGTCTCCTATTTGGGCATCAAATTTAGTGATCACGCCAGTCATGCATTTATACCCCTAGCAAGGTATATTGGGTCCTTTCGATGGGGCGTATATACTGGACTTCGCGTTTAGCTCACGTTGTTTTATGTCGATTAGTAGAAGCTCCCACAGTCAGACTCTAGTGCATCTGACCAGGTTTTCACTTTATACTTCAGTATTCAGTCTCAGCATGTTATGTTTATAATCAATACTTGGTCATTGCATTTAGCTCGGCATTTCAGTTATGTTCAGTTTGTATACTCTTGTTCAGATTGTATCATTGCTCAGTTGTGGTTTGTTCAGTTTATGTATTTATTCAGTTATATTTTATATCCTACATGATTAGTACATTCCAAGTACTGACGCGTGCTCTGCGCTATATCCTTTCATAATGTAGGTTCAGGTATTCAACATTCAAATCACGCATAGATCGGTTTGGTTCTCGATCCGTATTCAGCAGCTTCAGTGGTGAGTCCTCATACTTCGAGGAAAATAGACATGCTTTTCATATTAGTCTTTACTTTCAGTTTTCAATTTTGCTAGAGCTAGTTGAGGGCATGTCCCAGCAACTCTAGTCAGTTAGAGGCTTTTCAGACACACTGTTAGACTCAGCTTTAGTTTTTGAGTGATTGTTCAATATCTAAACTCTTAGTAAGCTTTATATTTATTCAGATCAGGATTGGGTATTTTCCACATTGAGTTATCTCATGTTTTAGCTTCCGCATAGTATCTCTTTATTCTGTTATCCTTAGTATGCTTATGATATGCCACCTGAGAGTTAGCTTAGGGTCACTCGTGATCCTAGGTCCCGTGTTTACGTCAAGGGGGTAGCCTCGAGGTATGACATTTTCAATCTTAATTCAAACCTATAATAAGTATGTCAATTTGTTAACACTTCTAATATATAATTATCTGAAAGTACATAATTCTACCACAACTTATAGCATATTAAACATCAAATATTTCAAACACATTTAGATTTGCTTATGATAAGGTATCTTAATTAACATCTTTATCTTGGTCTTCATTTGAATGCAAATTCAATTAGTTTAACATTATCAAATAACTTCATTTCAAAAATTATAATATTTAAATTCACTTTAAAAATACTAAATCACTTTAAATTTGTGTATAGTTCTGCAATCAGTTTTAAGTAATAATAAGGAGTTGTTTGGTGTGACAGACTAAAATAAATTGTCCAGGGATAAAATTTTGGTTTCTTGTTTGGTTGCTAAGTTTGGAATAACTTATCCCACCATTTATATCATAGTGATGGAATAAGTTATCCCATATATGATGGAATGAGTTATCCCAGGATAATTTATCCTGGGATAACTTGTTTCCAGCCAAACAACCCCTAAGTGTTTCAATTTTTATGATGGAAGAACCATTTATACTTGATGATTATTAATTTTAGTACGAGAAATTCTAACTAAATGAGAAAAGTATTGTGTATGATACTAAGGCTTATTTGATTATCACTATTTCTAGTTTTTACATTTTTATTTTCATAATTTTTTATTTTTTAAATTCAAAGTAAATTGTAATTATGAATGCAACATGAATACTTAGTGATTATGATTTAATGTTAAATGAGTAAAGCATTGTGTACGATACTAAGACTTATTTGGTCATCATTATTTCTAATATATACTTTTTATTCACAAGTTTCTTTTTAATTTTATATTCAAATGAAATCGCACTTTATGAGTGCAACTTGAACACTTGGTGATTACGATTGAATGATTAATAAGTAAAGTATTGTATAAGATACAAAGACTTATTTAGTAAACACTATTTATAGTTTTACTTATATTTTTATAATATTTTAGTTTTTAGTTTAAATTAAATAGCTTTTGACCCACGGACTAGCCTAAACTAAGAAAAGAGGAATTGACACATATATACAACTCTTTGATAAAATTAGCATGTTTTAGCCAAATAAATATTTAGCAAATAAAAGCCTAAAAAGAATTGACAAATAATAGACCGTACGTCTATTTTGCATAAAAATAGGAAAAAAAATTCTTATTCACACTCATCTCTCTCTTCAAATTATTTTTATTTAAAATATTTAAAATATTTGTTACCATCTCTCTCTTATAACTTCCAACCATAAATTATCTTTATTTAAAATATTAAAAATATTTGTTACGGTCTCTCTCTTCTAACTTCCAACCATAAATTATTGTATTTAAAATATTAGTTATCATTTCTCTCCTTTAACTTCCAATCATTTTCTCATTAAAACTGATAAAAAGTTTATTGAGAATTATAAATCTCCTAAAATTAGCAAAAGTATTTAATTATGACTATTCTTCTTTCAAAGGATGTTCTATGAGTCTCTACTATCAATAAATTATTTTTCTTAATTGTTTTTTAGAAGTTATAGTGAGAATCTCAATCCATATTTATATTAAATATAAACTATAATATACATCTATTTAGTGTATAAATAACTATAGATTTGTTCGTGTATTTAGTTAAATATATTTGATCAAATATTTAGGCGTCCAATATATATTTATATTTACATCTAGTATGTGGTGAACGTTGAAATCTACTCAAATAAGTACATGTTATTAAGTTTATATTTAATTAAGTATACATTCGCACTATAATGTATACATTACTTACATTTTGTTTGTATATATTATTAGTATACATAAGTATAATTTGTAGTTATTGATGTGTATAGATATATTACCTTTATAAAATATTTCAATAAATAAAATTACGTTTGTATACATACTTTCAACTGCATATATATAATACCAACTGCATTTACACTCAGTTTGAAGACATGTACATTAGACTGATATAGAATTCTACCTCAATGTATACGAATTCATGATTCACATTAAATAAGAATCAAATGCTTCTTCGCTTTGAATATCGAGGTGAGATTGAATGTGTTGAAATCAATTTTGTAAGTAGGAAATTTTCAAAATCGAAATTATTACGCATTAATACCTATAATTGACGATTTCCAAAGTCATCTTCATTTTCCAGTTCACCTATTTCCTCTAAGAATTTCACATTGTTGTTGCAATCTTCATCATTCTCTACATACCTTCATTACTTTCTACATTTCTCTTTTGAGAATGAACAACTCTTACCAATTGAAATATATAAAAAAAAAACACACAAAAATTCATCAACAAAAAAAAATCTTGCATCCAACTACAAGATAAAAAAAATATAAAACTCTTAATTTTTTTTTAAAAAACAAATGCAGACAATCAATATAAAAAAATTGGTGTTATTTGAGTTGGTTAGTGAAAAGTTATTGTTGCAATTGATCTCTAATAGAGATAATTTAGAGAAGAAAATAGAAATACTAAATCTTGAAAGAGGGAGAAAAAGGGAAGACAGAGAAAACGAGGGAGAAAAAAAGGTGGAAATACATGTTTTTATATATACAAAAAATATTGTTCCCTATTTTTATGCAACTATTTTGAATTTGATGATGGCAAAATAACAAGGAGAGAGAAAAAAAATAAAACTAACGTGTCAAGAAGTAGAGAGATAAAGTTAGGATAAAAACCGTTTTCAAGAAAAATAAATATGGCTATTAAATGCCAAATAAATATTAAAAAAACTTTATTTAGCAAATAAATAAATTAGGCTATTTATTGTCAATTAAATCTATAAGTTCTAATGTCGTGCCATTTTCTTAAAATTGACACATATATACAACTCTTAGATTAAATTAGCATGTTTTAGCCAAATAAATATTTAGCAAATAAAAGTAGGGCAAACCACATAAATCCCACTAGTTTAGGTCTTAATTATTAAGATTTTCAATAGTTTCAAATATTACCATATTTTATGCTTAGGATACATGAGTCTGAATCCATGAGATACATGCAGTATCTGCCGAATTTTAAAATTGAGATACAAAATTTATTTATTTAAATTAATTGATTGGAACTGATTTCCTTAATTAGAGGAGTAGTTGAGGATTTTCAAAATACATAGATAATTAATTTCATTTTATTATTCTTTGAAATAATAAGATAAAAACATGTATATCTTGGTAATGCAATTTGATTAATTTCAAATTATTACTCTCAAAATAATAAATTCATTAATTTGATGTATTTATATCAATATATGATGTATCCAACAAATTAAACATTTAGATACATGAGTGTCCTGCAAGTACATTCATATGTATCATAGAAGTATCTAGCATTAATTTCATGCATTTGTTATAGGTATCTAGTATTAATTTTATGTATCTATTTATATATATATAATTAATTTCATGTATCTTTTATATGTATCTAGTACTAATTTGATGTATCAACTATCAATTGCATATGTTATATCCAAAAACATATATCTCGAATACATAGTAAACATATACATCTAATTATGTGTATCTAAATATGGAATATACAAAAAGAAGAAGCATATACATCTAATTATGTGTATTTAAATTTCGTACGTTATATCCAAAAACATGTATCTCGAATACATAATAAGCATATACATTTAATTATGTGTATCTAAATATGAAATGTAGTTGAATCACATGAATTTAGGAACAAATCACGACTGTAGAGTATCTGTCGAATCATTAATATCATCGTGTTGTTAAAAATCATGTATCCGAAATTTAATGGGGGATACATATACATGGTCAAGCACCCCATTACTAAAAATACAACTTAGATCTTAATTAAGATTACTACTTATTGGATACACATGTTTCAAGGGCTATATCAAAGTAATATTGGTACTACCAAATCCATGTCACGATAACCAAAGAAAGCCTTAGAAGAACACCAGCAAACAAAAACTCTCTACAATACTCCCTTTGATCCTTTTGCGTTGTGGCATAACATAATCAAGACTAAGATCCATTTCTTCCGGAGACAAACAATCAAGACCCACTCTGAATTAAAGTTTTCTCTGTAACAGTTACTTTGATTTGATCTAGTTATAAATGAACAATACAGAATAATATTTGGGTTCAGGAGAATTTGTCGGCCATGGTGATGATATCTTGAGAAGAAGAGAGTAGATTAGCTATTGTTGGAATGAAATTGTATGATGAAATTCCTGAATCATAAAGGATGAGACATAATTGAGTGATAAATATGGGAGGGGAGAATTAAGAGATAGTGGTTGATTTGGAGTGAAAGAGTTAATTAAGTAGATAATTAATCAATCCTAGTTTTAAGGTATGTGGATATCTAATAATCTAATTCTATCTTCAAATAATATATTAATATATGATATAAAATATTAAAAGTGGTAATATATGTAATTGTTTGAAAGTAAAGATAATATTAGTATATATAGTAGTGATGTATGTCTAATAAGGTAGTTTATCCATAAAAGTATAAAAAGAATTGACATATAATAGCCCGTACGCCTATTCTGCATAAAAATAGGAAAGAAAATTCTTATTCACACTCATCTCTCTCTTCAAATTATTTTTATTAAAAATATTTGTTTCCTACTCTCTCTCCTCTAACTTCCAACCATAAATTATTTTTATTTAAAATATTAAAAATATTTTTTACGATCTCTCTCTTCTAACTTCCAACCATAAATTATTTTTATTTAAAATATTTATTATCATCTCTCTCTTAACTTCCAATCATTTCTCCTTAAAACCGATAAAAACTTAATTTAGAATTATAAATCTCCTAAAATTAGCAAAAGCATTTAATTTAGACTATTCTTCTTTCAAAGGATGTTCTTACGAGTCTCTACTATCAATAAATTATTTGTCACAACCCGAGCCTACACCCTGGACGTGGCCAACACTCAGAAACCATTGTTGGTCCCCAAGAGAACCCTCATTCTGGCTGACTACAAGCGGAAGACTAACTCAGCATACAAGAGCTTAAAACTGAATTAAATTTCACTGAACTCAAATACTAAACCTTTGTTAAAGTCTATGCAATACACAAAATAAAAGTAAATACAAAAACTCCTCAATTATGTCTATCTATTTAGCCTCTATTATTACAGAAGGATATCGGGACAAGATCCACGACATTTCAAAACTACTAACTATAAGATAAAAGGTGAAGTCCTCCGGAATATAAGATGGCTCACCAAAGCTGACTGGAATATCACATGACCTCAATGAAACGCCTGTTGATGATCCTGAATTCTTGTATATGCATCATGAAACGATGCAGGCCAAATGACTCAGTATATGGAATGTACGAGCATGTAAGGGGAATTCTAAAGCATAAACATAAGCTTGAACTGATGGAAAAGAAACATACTTACTTCTTCTCAATTCACTCAACTCAATGAAACATAGTTCAACTCAACTCGGAGAAAATAGAGATCAACTCAAAAGTAAGATACTCAACTCAATGAAACATAGTTCAACTCAACTCAGAGAAATAGAGCTTAAATCAACAATATGATACTCAACTTTGTGAAACATAATTCAACTCAACTCAGAGAAATAGGGCTCAACTCAATAATACGATTCTAAACTCTAGATACTCAAGGATAAAGCAACAATAAAAGATGCAATATCTAGAAAGCTTTTAAAACAATGCATAATGACTCAGTTGTATGCAAAAAATACAATAATAACTCAATTGTATGAAAATATAATAACTACTCTTATTTGAATGTAAAGATACAAAATAACTCTGTTTGGGGTGATTCTCTAACTGACAACCATCACCATGAGCTATGTGATGATACAACATCTAGCCCACGCTACCAGAACTGTCATTTATGTTGCCGGGGTATAGTACCTACTAACTAAGTGGATCCACTAGTATATGCTAAAATGCAATAAGGGATCATCTATAAAGTATGACCCTTTCTACCCATTTTGGCTAGATGGTTTATGGAGGCTGTGAGTTCTTAGGACTCTCCCCCATATCAGTGCTCAATATTACTCCCAAAAACATACTTAGCTCATATGTTTTAAAGAAAACATAACTCTTTCTGTGTTTTGAGAGTATGACTCAAAAATTCTCTCTCTTAAAATAGATGGTACTCAAACTGCTCAAAACTCTTTTGGAAATCTCAGTTTCCTCCTCTTTTAAATGTGAAAACATTTACTCTTGGGAATACTTAGTTCCCATATATTCATTTCAAAGAAAATGAAAGTTGACTCTACTCTTCCTCATACTCATTTATTCAAGCCTTTAAACAAATTATGAATAATTGTAAAAGACTTCTAAAAATAGGTTCATGCCGAATTATGGATGTGAATGACTCATTTCAAGATTTTCAATAACCATATATAGAATAAATATTCGAAACTCAATGACCCTAAAATTCAAGGACTCAATGATACTAATCATCTCATGAATACTCGACTCCTAGGGTTCATGCGGGATTATGGGCATGACCCACTCAATTCAAGGATCTCCTTGTGGAAGATCCAGACACATATAGTAATCAAAAATTATGAAATACTATTTTTAAAAAGGATTAGGAACTCAATACTCAAGAACATAGAACTAGAAGATACTACTCCTCTAAAACATACTCAATTTATAGAGTTCATGCAGAATTATGAGAATGACTTAACTCGACTCAAGGATCCGAATGATAATATAGACTCATGAATACATTCTCCTCATTCTCATACTCACTTACTTGAGTCTTGAAACAATTTATAAGTTATTGTAGAAGACTCCTCAAAAAGACTCAAATAGACTTTCTCAAACTTTACTCTTAACTCTTCCTTGAATTTGAATTATGAATTTAAGGATCATGAATTGATATATATGATTTATTGATGATTAGATGTAGTTTAGATAGTAAAAATCAGTAAGAGAACAAAGACATGTTGTGAAAGAACGAATATGGAACGAAGAAGGGAGGCGGAAAGGACCTGAGGTCCCTGGCGCAACAGTGGTGCACCGCGCCAGATCTCAGTTGACTGAGACTGGTCTGGGGCGTACTCTAGGCGCAGGGTGCCAGCCCCTCAAGTGCAACAAGGGCGCGCCGCCCCAGCCATGTTCCAGAAGAAAAACTCGACGGATTTCCTCTTCAATTTTTCAGCCCTACCTCGTCTAAACTCTAATGATTTCCTCCAAATTCTTTTAGATTAATATACTAAACACTCTTTGGTCAAAATCCCAATAAAGACCTACCAAAATAATCCCTCATTCACAACTCTCACCTCTAGAACTTCATTATCAAAGAACGAAGCACAAAACCTCAAGAACTCAACAAAATTATAAACATACTCAATCTCATGGATGAAATTTGTAAAAAAAACTCATGATTGACGTGTGGGAGAATAAACCCAACACTATAGAAGCTTACATACCTCTTAGGATCGAATCCTTGGCGAAAACCCCTCGAAGATTGCAAGAAATCTCGACGAACACCTTGAACTTTTTCCTCGTTTCTCTTCTTGAACTTTCTTCTAAAACCCTAAGCGTAATTAGGATTTGAGAAAACTGAACCAAATCAGTTTAGACCCCTAAATATTACCATATTTTGTTTAATCCGATTGGGTAAGGAAAAGACCAAAATATCCCTCATATTTTTGGGTAACTTTCCTTAAATGGACAACCTCACTTCAAAAGGGCATGTATCCCTCATACGAGCTCGAAAATTAGCAAACTCAGTGGGGTTAGAAAGAGGACTTATAGATCTTTCATTTGATATCTTATGGGTCTCCTAACTCATCCTCTACCGAAAGTTATGGTCGTTTAAAGTTGACCCAAAACATAAAAGAACTAAGGAATGACTTGAATGGATTCTCTTTAATTCTTTTTGGAATTCAAGGTGCTATATCTGGTGACCTGACCTTAACACTTAAGAAATTTTAAATTCCTTGGTAAAATCCTACTCACAACGAAGAGGGGTTAGAGTCTTAGTTCGAAAATTTTCTGGAGTGTTACATTATTTTTCTCAATTGTTTGCTAGAAGTTATAGTGAGAATCTCAATCCATAAATATATCAAATATAAAATATAATATACATCTATTTAGTGTATAAATAACTATAGATTTGTTTGTGTATTTAGTTAAATATATTTGATCAAATATTAAGGCGTCCAAGATATATTAAATATACCTCTAGTATGTGCTGAACATGAAATCTACTTAAATAAGTATGTGTTCAATTTAATACATGTTATTAAGTTTATATTTAATTGAGTATACATTTGCACTATAATGTATACATTACTTACATTTTGTTTGTATACATTATTAATATACATAAGTATAATTTGTAGATATTGATGTGTATAGATACATTACCTTATATAAAATATTTCAAAAAATAAAATTAGATTTGTATACATACTTTCAACTGCATATACATAATACCAACTGTGTATACATTCAGTTTGAAGACATATACATTAGATAGTTATAGAATTCTGCCTCAATGTATACGAATTCATGATTCACATTAAATAAGAATCAAATCCTTCTTCACTTTGAATATCGAGGTGAGTTTACATGTGTTGAAATCAATTTTGTAAGTAGAAAATATTCAAAATTGAAATTATTATGCATTAGTAACTAGAATTGACTATTTCCTAACTCATCTTCATTTTTTAGTTCTATAACATTTCAAAAATTTCTAAGTTATGACTCGAGTCAATCTTTATGGTGAATAAGATTTGTGCCGAGTGATTCAAAATTTTCTTAGATGTTAAGGTATCTAAAATTCCATAGCATGAAGTTGAGTTAGAAACTTTCGTTCCAATTGAATTTCTCTATGAGATTATTCTTTGGTCAACTTAAAATGACCATAACTTTCAGTACAAAATAAGTCAGGTGTCCCATGAGGTATCTGATCGAAGTTTTTCTAGTCTTCTTTCTAATGCCGTTGAGTTTGCTAAATTTCCGAGTTCAGATGAAGGAGTTATGCTCATTTCAGTGCAGCCTCTCTAATTTAGGCATTTTTTAATCTATTTTAAGCTGGGTAATTTTGGTCTTTTCCTTACCCCACTAGCCTAACACGTTTTACCTACCCAAGTTAAGGGGTATAATCAGACTAAGTCAATTTTTATTCATTCCAAATGCATTTAGAAGATTAGGGCAAAGTTGAAGAGGATAAAAAGAGGAAAGTTTCAACCGTTCATCGAGTTTCGAGGATTTTCGCCAAGAACTTTGTTTCCTTCGAGGTATTTAATCTTTCATAGCATTGGGTTTGTTCTCCCTCACACCAATCATGTTAATTGTTACCATGGATTCATTCTTGAAGTCGAATTATCAAATTCTTGAGAAGTTCTTGAGGTTTTTGCTTCATTGTTTAACAATGGAGTCTTGTTGAGTTCTTGAGGTGAGGGTCTTATGAATGAGTGTTGTTCTTGAGAGATTTCGTGTGGGTTTTCATTGGAACGGTGTTTGGTTTATGAATCTAGGAGAATTTGGAGGAAATCATTCGATTCTAGAGGAGATAGGGCTGGAAATTGAGATAGAAAGTTTGTCAGGTTTTCTGGGTTCGGGCAGGGGCAATGCACCCCCATAGAGCCAGAGGAGCTGGGGCAATGCGCCCCCATAGCGCTATAGGGGCCGGGGTGATGCGCCCCCATTGCGCCATGTAACTTCTAACAAATTTCTAAGTTAAGACCCGAACAATTCTTCATATGTGAATAAGATCATACCGGGCAATTCTTAAATTTATCATATTTGTAAAGGTCAATTCTTTAGTGTGGGAATGAATTTGGATATAAATTAAGGACACTAGAATCCCCTAGCACAAAGTTGAGTTGAAAGTTTCCATACCGATTAAGTTTGATGTAAGATTCTACTTGGGTCAACTTAAAACGATCATATCTCTTAGAATACAAAGAGTTACATCGCCTATAACATATCAAATTAAAGGTATTTGACTCTTCTTTCCAACATCTCCAATTTCACAACAATCAGAGTCTTGAGTAAAAATATGACCATTTTAGTAATCTAATACGATGCAGTGATAAATTAGCTAACAAAAAAACATTAAAAAGGGTCATTTTTGTCTTATTACCTCTAAGGAAACCCTAAACAAATTTATTGACTAATTAAAGGCCCAAAACAATCAGATTTTCATCTCTTAATCCCCCATTCTCTTTTGTCTCAAACCCTAAGACAAAACCCTAAGGAAAAATTAAAGTAGAAGACCTTCATTCAAGATTTCTTCAATCATTTTCAAGATTCTTCTTCAAGGTGCTTGTCCAAGAATTCCATTCTTTCCAACTCAAATTACTCCATACAATTATGAATCACTAATGAAAATTATAACTCTTGGCCATAGAAATTTCAAGAAACTAATTCAAGAATCTCGAGAAAAGTTTTCTTAATTGTTCTCCTTCAAGCTAGGGTTTCAAGGCTTCTAATCAAGTTCTTTTTCAAGATTCTTCAATAAACTTGTTCTTTTGGGTATGTAAGGCTATCATAGTGTTGGACTAGTTTGTCCTCACGCCCTACGTCTACTTTCAAATTAGTAAAAGAGTAATCTAGGTTTCTATCCCTAGATTTGAGTATTCTTGAGATTATTTGATTTTGTGTTCTCGAGTTCCTCATTCGTTTTGAAATTCTATTCCTAATTATTGAATTGTTATGTCTTATGCATTAAAATTCTTGAATAGAATCGTTCATGTCTATATTTTAACATAAAAACTATGAATTGAGTATTCTTGAGATGAGAAGTATCGTTGAGTTCTCAGTATTGAGTTTCTATATTGTAATTGAGATTCTTGAGTTGATTTGTTCATATCTATATTTCAGCATGAACCCTATGTTGATTTATAAATCTTAAGAAGCTTTTTAAAGCCAACACTTGAGTTTTAAACTGATTTTTGAGAAAATAAAGATTAGTTTTGAGAAAGAATTTTTAAAACATGATTAGTATGGCAGTCGAGTATGCCATAAATGTTTAGGCTGTATGTTATCTAGATATGCCATCAATGTTTATGTAGTATGACTTCCCGATTCATTAATGATCATATCACAATAAGATTTTAATATATTTTTGAGAAAGAGTTTTCAAATATGCATTGAGTAAGAGTATAACGGAACTAAGTATTCCCAAAGGTATCAATTTTTACATTGAGAAAAGAGAAACTTTGATTTCTAAATGAGTGAGTGAGTGAGTTCAAAGATATTTCTGATCATTTACCTCTTTTAAGAGGATAGTTTGAGAAATTATCTCAAACTAGAGGAAGTGTATGTTCTTAAACATTGAACATAAGTATATATTATTGGGAGTAGTATTGAACATCGATATGGGGATGAGTTCAGACAACCCAAATCCTCATAAACCATTTATGGTGACATGGGTAAAGGATCATACTTTTTAAGTGAATCCTTATTGCTTAGTGATCTACTTAGTTGATGTGTTCTATATCCCGACAAAGTATAGGATAGTTCTGGTAGCATGGGCAACACAGTGTATCATCACGTAGCTCGTAGTGATGGTTGTCAGTTAGATAATTTCCCAAATAGAGTTAAAACTCTATATTTATTATATCACTTCTTATGTTGAGTTTCAGAGATGAGTACATGTTTTTGTAAAGTTTTAAATGATTTCACTTCTTTATTTTTTTACATTCACTTGAGTATATAACTATGTCTATTGTAGTCCTTTCATTCAACTATTTTTCATGCAACTATATTACATGCTCGTAAATTCAATGTATTGATGTCATTCGACCTGCATCTTTTAATGATGTAGATACATGTTCTTAGGATCCTCAACAAGAGTATGTTGAGATCACTTCATCCGCTTGTCAGCTTTTGAGTGAGGTCTCCTTGCTTCAGGAGGACTGAAGTTTTATGAGTTGTTAGTATTAGTAGCATTTTGAGTAGTCGTGGGTCTTGTCCCGACACTCGTCTATATATAGTAGAGGCTTCATAGATAGCCAGTTTCAGAGAGTCTTTCTGTTTTCAGATATTTTATTTAAACTTATGACTCATACCTAGTATATTCAACAAAGTTTTGAGATTTAATAAACTGTTTTAAACGTTTCTTTCAATTTGATGCTTATGTATGCCTGAGTTAGTCTTCTTCTTGTAGTCAACTAGGATGAGGGTTCACTTGGGGACCAACAATGGTTCTCGAGTGTCAGCCACGTCCAAGGTGTAGGCTCAGGTTTTGACAAACTTGTTATTAGAACACAGATTTCAAGTGTCCTAGAGTGTCTATGAAGTCGTGTCTATAGGATCTTATTTATGGTTGTGAGGGCCCCACTTCAGCAAATGAGATACTACAGACATTGAAGAAAAGTATTGCTTCTTTCATACTCTAAATTGTGCAATAGAACTGTGTCTTAAGGAACTTATTCGTACTCGTGCTTTTCTCAAATCCATTGAAATACCCCTCATACTCAAGGTAGTTAAAAAGCAAAGCCCATATCCTTATCGATGAGTTTCTCTCAACAAAAGTCTTTAGAAAGTCAAGAGACTCTAGAGGGCTTGAATGAAGCCTATCAGTGAGCCTAAGTGTTGAGATTTGAAAGAATGCCCTCTTAATCATAATAATCATTTTTTTAAGATAAAAGTGAGATGTAGTTCCAAACTCTCTTTCTAAACTCTGTTTTAGTTGAGACCCTTATGAGAAGCGTGTTTTAGAGCTTGGGTAGTATTTCTCACCCAAAAGATAGTATGAGTTGTGATTTTATGAATCAGTAGTAGAAGAAGTGCAAGAGTTAGAAGTAGGTGCTTAAAGGTGTAGTAGCCACATAAATAGGGATAGTTATTGAGTAGAGTATGTAAGTTGTAGCCATGTACCTAGTAAGTCATTAATGATGAAATTTTTACCCTCATGTGTCGGCTAAGTAGTAGTAATCTTGTGTGGATTTCATGATAGAAGGTAGATGAATAGCTGAAAGAAGTTTATGTCAGTGTGCCATTGTGTTAGTGAAGATCAAGTATACATGTTGAATAGAAAAGTAGAGTATTCACTAGGTGACATATCTAAGCTAGGCTTATGATTTTTGAAAGGAGAGACCAATAGTATTTAGTGGATTATAGATTTAATTAAGTAATGATGTATAGTAAATGGGTAAAGAGTAATTAAATTGTGAAAGGAAATGTGACGGTAAATTGTAAGAATGTAGTTTGAGATATAAAGATTGACTACTTTTCATGAGGTCTTAGTGAGCGAGTGTTTCTTAATTTTATGTAGCAGTCGTAAGTTAGTATAGTATGTGAGAAATTATATTGATATGCGCGTTTAGTACTAGACAGTAAGCTTTAATTTTAGATAAGCGTCGTGATAAAAATGATGACAACATGAGGGTGATGATGTTAGTTTTGAGATATGACTTGATAGACTTGACATAGAGTAGGTGAGAACCAATATATTAATTGAAATGCATGTGAATGGTTCAAGTGTGATGTTATTACCCTTAGATGAGATAAATGAAGTATAACTAAGTCATTAGATTATCAAGAGCATTAATGAGTGTACCCGAGATCGTATG
Source organism: Solanum stenotomum (assembly GCF_019186545.1). Taxonomy (NCBI): domain Eukaryota; kingdom Viridiplantae; phylum Streptophyta; class Magnoliopsida; order Solanales; family Solanaceae; genus Solanum; species Solanum stenotomum. The sequence continues at coordinate 14,194,924 of NC_064287.1, forward strand.
TAGCCAGACGAGGTTCCAATTAAGTTTATGATTTTTCATGTATGCATAGATAATATATTTAAGCTATCAATATGGAATAGGTTGATGTAAGAATTATTTTTCCTTAAGAGGTAGATGAAGCGGCCTTATAAGCCAATGAGAAGAGACTAAGAGAAGCATATGATAAAGAAGCCTTAGAAGGAATCTTAGTACCTACACATGGAGAATTTAGTAGCAATGAGAGTAGCAGTTATTCAGTATTAGAGTAAATCTAATGTAGACCAGTTTAGAGAAGATGAAATTAATCCATAGTTTTTAACGTGTCTACTTTAGACGTAAGGGGGAAATGATAAGATCAGAAACCAAGTCAAGTATGGAGAATCAGATAGCGATGTGTTGAGCAGAGTTTTAGAGATATATCAATCCATTCATAATCTTGTGTATTCCTCAAAGTTCAGTCATTCCATTGATGTTTCTAATATTAGAATTGTGTTTATGACCTATGCTCATACACTTCATAGAGATTCACAATTATGGCTCAGTTCCCAAAATGAGGGGCAAAACCTTTAGCCCATTGATTTCAATCTTACTCCATAAAGTTATGAATATCAGTCTCATGATATGAACCTATTCATATAAACACTCGTATTTTATAGTATTCTCAGCTTTACGAATTCATTATTTACTCTCAATGGCTAGCAAAATGTTATGCCATGCATATTCTCATATCATATGTCTTGAATGAATCATACTTATGATCTTTCACCCTAAGCTCTTTCAATGATCCTTTTAAGTTTTGATAGCAATGTTGTTGATAGTAGTTGTGTAATGATAGAAGGAGAGGGTTGATGTTTCTTATTGTGGTAGTTGTGGTCTTCTTATTTCATCTAGGGTTATAAATGTGGAGGAAGAAGGAGATAAGGTTTTACGATAAATAATAATTCAGTTTCCTGATAATAATGCAAGAAATTTAAGTTGGTAGAAGTGACGAGAGAATGAGGAATTCTTATAAGGATTGGTTAGTAGGAGTTTGTGGGGTGGTTATAATATTATGCTTGAATGTGGTGTTAGTAGCATGGGGATGAATGCATTATGCACTAGGATGTTCTTAATTAAGACTCGAGGTTGGTTGAATGTGGTGGTAAAGATTTATATCCTTGGGGATGCGATTTCTGATAGAGGTGTAGAACTTAAATCTTGTGATTTAGATTAGAATAATCATTCTATGTTAGTACTTTATGATTTTGAGTCAGGCTTGAATACATTAAGAGAAAATAGTTTGACTTAGACATTTGTAAGAGTAGTCATATACTCTAGTGGGAGCTAGGAGTTGCAGCTAATGAAGTATAGTAATCATAAAGGAGAGCATAGTTGAGAAATGTTGCTAAGCGTAAAACCTACCGATCATATCACTCAAGGCATAGTATTCCTATTCTTACTTAGTGCCCAGATATCCTTGTTTCATGTAAGATAACTTCAAATAACGCGTGACTATGTTCAAAATAATATCATTCTTGACTTATGTGCTATAGAAAGTTCCAAACTCTTAGTATGAATCAATTATGCCTATGTTAGTAGAAAAGTTCAAAAGTTCAAAAGTTGATGAGTCCGAGATTTGGACTCATTTAGGGCTTTGTTTACATCGATTTAGTGTCCTCAAATGCTTTTTTTGTGCCAATAACTGATATTAAATCCTTGGTTTTCAGGAATATGGATTGAGGAACAAAGCAAGGACACTAACATGCAAAAAGTAACAAACCAGGCTCAAGAAATGAAGAAGGGCGAGCCTGAGGATCGCCAAGAACATTCGGCGTTTCGCCGAGTAGCTTATCAGACCCCCTAAAGTTCCAGTGTGCCAAGACATGAAGGAAAGAACCAAGTTGGCGATGGAAAGGAGAAGTCGGCAGATCGCTGAGTGATGCTGCGAAGCCAAGATAGCTCGCCCAAAGTTACAGACCTTGAGGATGCTGAGTACCAAGGCAAAAGGGCGATGGAAGATACCAAAGGGCGGCTCACCGAATGGTTCGGCGAGCCTGACTTACTTCTCCAATTCACTATTCGCAGCACATTTTTGGCGACTATAAATACGTAGTTGAACATTTAGTTTAGTATCAAATACTCTTTAGAACAATCTGTTATTATGTTTTGAGCATCTGGTGACATGTTTCTCTAGTTTTTCCTTAGCTTTGAGGGATTGAAGAAATTCACTTTTGAGAAATTGGAAGTGGGTCTTTGAAGTTCATCAAATTGGAGCATTGTAAGGATGAAATTACTCTTACCTAGTTGATGGATAATCAATTTGGTAACGGTTTTTATCTTTTTATAATGTCTAGCTAAAACTCCTCAATTCTTCGGGTGTGATTTTGTGATTATGGGCTTATTTAGCTTATATGTGTTACTAATTGTTAGTTTAAATGCTATTTAAAAGTGAGTTCAATTATTAATTGTGGTTTAATTTAAAAATTGTGGTAGCAAATATAGTTCTATGTTTGTGTTCTTGGATTGCTTGAGAGCGAGGTTTTAGAACTAAAATTATTGATTGATGGTTTGTGGGTATTGGGTTGACCTGGGTTCAGCTCGAGAGAGTAAATCCTAAACACAAACCCACACATCTAGCAGGCGCCACTCTTCCTCGGTCTCTACCCCTCGCTCTTCCTCTACTCCTGCCTCGATCACGACCTCTCGTTGCAGATTCCTCAACTGGAACATTGACGGGAGCTACGGGCCTGACACCGTTGAATCTAGTATTCAACATCTGCAGACAGAAGAGTGAAGGAGGTTAGATACCAATTTGGATCGACATATACCAATTAAAATCAAGTTATAGCACGAAAGGAGACAAGAGAAAACAGAGAGATTTCCTAAAGTCATATACCCTCTCGAAGAAAAGTAAAGGTGTCCACGTACCGTTCCGCAAGACTCTACTAGATTCGTTTTGGTACATCGAGATCAACAAACCTAGGCTCTAATACCAACTTTGTCACGACCCAGACCATCGTGATTGGTACCCACACTAACCCTCTAGTAGGAGAACCACTACTACAATCAAAACAAAGCAACTAAACCAAAAACTAAGGCATTCAAGTTAAATACTAAGGAAAGAAAATAGAGTTCCCATAAACTCCAAACAAAATCTAACAACAAACTAACATTGCGGAAGTAATGCCTAGAACCTAAAAGTCAATATACTAAAACATCTAACAGTGAATCAAGTCTAAACAAGGAGGGATACAACCCCAAACTACTGAACTAATACTAACTAGAACAAGTCTAAGTCCGAAATGTGGACATCGACAAAAAGAGAACTCATGGCAGCCCAGAAGAACTAACTCACCCTTGAATTCGAAGCGACGATCACTGATCGCCTAACCGAGGTCTGTCAATAGCTGCCAGAAGATGCCCTGTACTGAACGAAAATAAGAGCAAGTGCAGTATCAGTACACAACCATAGTGTATTGGTAGGATCACACGGCTATCCTACTAAGTGTAATATATGTAAGCCATCACAACAATATAATCACATGCATATATCGAACATATACAATATTATCAACATTTATGAACAACGAACGTTTCTCAAGATACACAAATATGACAAGTCCTTGGTCCTCTCATGGAACCCAAACCCAAACAGTTAGCATACCGAAACGTGGTACCTGATCCAACATTTATGATAGAACGTGGCAACCGATCCCATAGTTATGCCGTAACGTGGCAACCGATCCAAGTTAGTTATGCTGAAACGTGGAAACCAATCCATTCAACACACCATAATCACAATCACAAGTATATCCTCAAGATCATACATTTAAGTCATGATTTCATGGTAATCATCATTCATCTATCTCATTTACAACAAGTGTGATCAATAATGCAACATTCATATACATATATGTATCATAATGAAGCAAGAACAAACATACATCACACAATCATAGAATCACAACCATCACCTACCTTGAAATAAGCTTGAAACCCTAAGAAACTTGATCCTTCCCTTTTCGGATTCGTTCTGCTTGTTCTTGGTCTACAAACAATTATAATAACACGGAAATCAATAAACAATCATTAATTACTCGAATTGCTAACAATTCTATGAACCCTAGTTCATACCCATGATCCCAAGTATCCAAACTAGGGTTGTTTCCACCTTAAATTCCATATCAAAACTCTTCCCCATCGATATTTACCCATTCTATTGCGTTCTACGGAGCAAAAAATGGATTCAAGGACTGAAAAGCTTACCTTTAGCCTCAAGAATGGTGGAAAACTATCAAGAGTCGCCTGGGGTTTGTTCCTTAACTCTGAAAATTGAAAAGTGCAGAATAAGTTCGTTTAACGGGTTTATTTATGACCTTAAGTCGCGTCTGGCCCGCCACAACGACGTTCACCCCTCTACAGCGGCCCCGCTAGAGCGACAAAACCCAGCGCCAAAGAGGCTTGCACAAAATAGTGAGCTATTTTAATAATTCCAAGACCCTCTTTTCACAACACACCTCTAACCAACGACGCTCAGAAAATCCCCTTCACGCTAAGATAGATTCCGGGAGTTCTACTCGCCCAAATTCAATTCCGTAAAGTCGTACGGATTCCTTAACGAGTTATCTATCCACTCATGTAATCAAAATCATAAATAAATTACCTGATTGATGCCAGATTTTCCTACACCTTAATGACTCCAATTTTGTCCAAATCTGGACTAGGTTGGGAAATTTCAAGTTACTACAAAAAAGTTTTCCGGCACCCAATTTTTCCCCGTTGGCTTTTCTATAACAACGGAACCCAGTCATTTCAAGATTACTTTTTTATTGATCTGAAAATAGATGTAGGGCATGAGGACGAACTAGTCCAACACTATGATAGCCTTACATACCTAAAAAAACAAAGCTCTTGAAGAATTTTGAAGAAGAACTTGATTGGAAGCCATGAAACCCTAGCTTGAAGGTAAACAATCAAGAAAACCTTTCTTGAGATTCTTGAATTAGTTTCTGGAAATCTCTATGGCCAAGATTTATGATTTTCATTAGTGTTTCATAATTATATGGAGGAATTTGAATTAGAAAGAATGAAATCCTTGGAGAAAAACTTACCTTGAAGAAGAATCTTGAAAAAGATTGAAAGAATCTTGAATGGGGTCTTCTACTTTGATTTTTTCCCTTAGGGTTTTGCTTAGGGTTTGAGAGAGAAGAGAATGATGGATTAAGATATGAAAATCTGATTGTGTTGGGTTTTTAATTAGTAAAGAAATTCGTTTAGGGTTGACCCAAGTAGAATCTTACATCAAAACTTAATCGATAAGGAAACATTCAACTCTACTTTGTGCTAGGAGTTTCTAGTTACCTTAATTGATATCCAAAATAATTCCCACAGTAAAGAATGTACCTTAACACCTAAGAAAAATTAAGAGTCACTCAGTATGACCTTATACGCAATTCAAGAATGGTTTGGGCTTAACTTAGAAATTTTCAAGGTGTTACAATAT